>NC_052486.1:24035132-24109376 GCF_009730915.1 Dioscorea cayenensis subsp. rotundata
GAAGTTACGTACGTT
Organism: Dioscorea cayenensis subsp. rotundata; assembly: GCF_009730915.1. Lineage (NCBI taxonomy): Eukaryota > Viridiplantae > Streptophyta > Magnoliopsida > Dioscoreales > Dioscoreaceae > Dioscorea > Dioscorea cayenensis. Next base: position 24,035,148 of record NC_052486.1, read on the forward strand.
CTTTTGATTCTTGTTCTTCAGATCGTTGTTGATTTGGAGTTATTCACACATTTGAAGAAGCTGAATCGCCGTTACGATTTTGTGGGTGTCCAGCCATATTTGAAGCTCTAAGATGGATGTATAACTCATTGAGTTTGTGCAGAAATTACTGTAGCAACAGGGATAAGAGAATGGTTGTAAACCTCACTGTGAATTTTATCTGACAGGTACTGTAGCAGATGTAATGCAGCACACTACTGTAGCAGTGGTACTGTAGCAGCCATGAGAGAATTTCAAGTTCTGAGAATTTCATGCGGCCTGCATGGAAACCGTATGGGCTACTGTAGCATCCCGAATGAGTTACTTAACTCGCCTCTCTCAATGAAATAGTGCATTCTTTGAGGTTTCTGAGAGGCAGTGGAGAGAGAGTTGCAGGCTAGGGCTTCAAGATTCATCAAAGGGGAAGCCTTGAAGACATCCTAGAGTTTTATGTTGAATTGAGTTTGTGAGCTTAAGAAGAAGAAGTGAAGGTATATTTGTACTCTTCTTTCTCTCATTCTTGTAAACTCAAGTTTGGGCTAGTTGCAAAGAAGGTGCGTGGAAGTTGCTGTTAGGAGAGTGTTTTCGTTTATCTATCTTGTTGTGTGTTCTTAGTTGCCTGGCCAGAAGCTACTTGCATGTTTGTATGTAGCTTGATTAGCCGGATTGTTTAGGGTTGTAGCTTAAGGGAAGAAGAAAACACTGTAGACTTCCATACCAACCGAACACCTCTAGGTCCTTGTTGCTTTCTCTTGTAGTGAGTGAGCTTCCATACGGACTCTTCCTGAAAAACATGATGTACATGGTTTTTGAATGAGAATTGTGTATTTGCTTGTCGTTTGATACAAAGGTGTGGGACAGTGTTGACTGACCAGGTGTCCGATGTGTGTTGTATACCTCAAGCTCAACAACTGGTATCAGAGCTTGTATTTGTTCACTTTATTTGTCGCGGAAGGAGATGCAGTGATCCATGATGAAGCTGAAAGGCGGCAAATTACTCAATTCTGGTGCTGACGATGGAGGATCATCTATATTACAAGGATTTGTTTGATCATGTACTGGGGTGATTGGAGCAGCCTCCAGGAGATGTTTCTGATGATGACTCGGAAGAGGTTAGACAGGAAGGTGTTTCAGTGAATCAATCAGGAAGTGGTGGATATTAAGTGGGCATTCTGCACCATGTAGCCCAAGAGATGCACATGTAGCTTGGGGAATGCTAGCGTCTTTTGAGGCAAGAGGAAGACTCCGCAATGATTTGCAGCTAAGAAGCCCTCCAACTTGAAATACAAAGACGGGAGATCCATCGATGAGCACTTCTAAGTGATTTTCAAGACTTGTGAATCGGGCCGACGATCATGAAGTTAATTTCAATGATGAAATTAATGCGTTGTTTCTTCCGTTCATCGCTGCATTGCTGGGACACCTGCGTGACATTTGACAGAATTCGGCACCAGATGGCAAGGTGACTATGCAAATGGCAAAGGATAGTTTGCTAAATGAAGAAGCAAGAAGAAGAAGCATAGAACCTGGGTCTAATCAGGCACTTGTTACAGAGAACAGGAAGATCCCAGAATAGAGATCAAAGTACTCTGTCGCGACAAGTCCAAGAATCTGCTCTAAGTCTAGAGGACTGATAAAGTATTATCATTGTGGGAAAGCCACTATCAAGAGAAACCGCAGATTGTTAAAGCAAGAGAAAGGGCAAGCGTAAAACAGATGGTGGCAGAGAGGACAACAGCTTGTTTTCGATGTGGAGAGAAGGTTAGTCGCGTGTGACATGATGATTATGATCACGGGTGATCCATCTCGTTGAATGGATTGTGGATACAGTGCAACATACCATTGTGTTCCTGTGGAGAGAGAGTTGTTTTACAACTTACAAAGGTGGTAACTTTGTGACACTAAGATGGGAAAACAGAGTGTGTCGCAAATTGTAGGCATTTGGTGACATTGTGGTTCGTATCAACATAGGGTCGCAGATCGACATCAAGGATGTGAGGCACATCCCGATCCGAGGACGATCTTGTCTATTAATGCCCTCGACAAGGAAGGGTATGGACAGCAGACAGTAAAGATGGGCAATGGAAGCCTGAGGGCTCATATACTAGTAGCAACAGGAAGTTGTGTCTGTACTATGTATAAGACTTGATTAAAAGCATTGTTCCAGTCGGCTATCAATGCTTATCAAGATGACACCTCACCAAACTTGTGGCATAAGAGACCAGACACACATGAGTGAGAAAGGACCTGGGTTACTGCAAAATAAGCCTTCATTCCCATTCTCTCTGTGGAAAGGTATGACTACTGAACTCATGTGATCATTGTTTGTTTGGTAAGCATCTGGTGAAGTTTTCGTATACCAAAGTAAGAGGAAGGAAAATGATTGAGTCGTCCATTATAATGTGTGTAGTCCCATAAAAGTGGAGTCTTTGATGGCAACATGTATTTTGTTACCTTTTATTGACATGATGCTCACTCAAGACTTAGGTATTGTTTGAGATACAAAAGTCGTCTCGGAGACTTTTCAAAAAGTTTCATGCCATTGTGGAGAGATAGATACGACTCAGTAGATATGTATTCGTGACATGATAATGGTGAATACACCTTCAAAGAGTTTCATGCTTATTGCTCTAAGCATGGAATCCGCATGGAGCTGATGTAAATCCGTGTACTCCCTCAAGATAATGGTGTTGCAGAAGATGAATCGCACCCTTGTTGAGAGACCTGTACGTATGTTGAGAATGGCAAAGCTGCCTAAGGGCATTTTCGAGTGTAAGAAGTTAGGGTTGCTTGTTATGTGTTGAAAAGATCTCCATCAGCTCCATTGGGCTTTGATCTCCGCCTAGAAGGTGTGGTCGTGAAAGATCCCGAGTTACTCACATTTGAAGGTTTTTGAACGCAAGGTCTCATGCGTATGTACCCAAGGAAATCGAGATCAAAGCTAGACAAGAAAGCTACTCCTCGTATATTCTGCGGCTGGTGGCAATGAGGAGTAGTGGCTACAGGTTGTGGGATCTAGAGAGAAAAGAAGCTTGTTAGAAGCTGTGGATGTTGTGTTTCATGAGCGTGAAACCATAGTGTATTGTGAGAAGACGTAGAAGTCTCGCCGTGTTATTGTCTGATGATGTAATGCTCTACATCAACAACCGCCCATCGAGAAAAGCCACAAATGACGGAGAGGTGAACAGTGAGACGTATGGGCAAATGAGCCGCCACAGCCATCGATCAGTCTGATGGTGATGATGATACGCACAACCGTCATGCAATGGGTATCGAGAGTGGGGAGCTCCAATCGAAGTGGAAACAAAACATACAATGTGGATAATAAACACTAAGAGACAAGGAAAGAAACGAGACACAAGAGAGAGGAGAGAGGGACTACATATCTATTCGCTATGTGGAAAAACAAGGCAACTCTTAATTAGGGTTCAAGCTTATGCATCCTCATTTATTTTGCATTTGCTCAGTCTCTAGGATTTAGAGAAAGCCTCGCTTATAAATCCCTCCTTGTATTTTCTTTAATTGTGTTTTTATTTTTTCTTGTTATCGAATTAATTTTACTTTTTGTTCTATTTGCCTATTTTTATCTATTAATATATATATATATATATATAAAATGATCTCCATGTAAAAATACATATCTTTCACCCCCTTGATTACTATATTAGTCAAATGCATATATATAGTCCATAGCTGAGTCGGAGATTAGACTAACTAGTGGTTTATCGGTCAAACTATGAAATAGAAATCAATCAAAGAGTATGACAAATCATGTGAAAACAATTGAAGAATATCATTGGATCAAGTAAAGCCACATACCAAAGAATAAGTACTGCTGTGATAAGAATATTAAGATATTTGATAGACTTTTACTAGAAAGTAGAGGGTTCATCGAGTCGAAATGAGTCAGGTTTAAAATCAAGCAGCCAATATTAATACCAAGCCTTGTCTCGTCCGGGTCTATACTTTTGTCAATTCACTCATCTGTATTTTAAAACACATGACCAAAGCCACACAAGTCCATCCATATTTATTTATTTATTAATAAAATAATAATTAAATTTTATTTTAAATAATAAAAGTTTAAACTTTAAAAACATAAGTATTTTAATAATAAATTAAATCTAAAATGAGTTTCATTATTGTACTAGAATTTTACAAGTTTAAATTGAGGCATATAGGACTTATGGACTAAAAATACGCATATCGGGTCCGTATTTTAGTAATTGATCAAAGATGTGCACTAGTGTTTTAGAGATGACATTAGTCTACATTAATGAGAATTGATCCACTCTCCAAAATTAGTGTGCTTGTGTGCTTGAAGATGATATTAAGGTCAAGGAGCCCATTGTTAATGCTTACAAGAAGGTTCAAGATGATGAGAACTGTAGGGTGTTTTTGGTCTTTTTCCAGTGCATAGACTTGAACTGTGATTCGAGCCTGTTTGCTTTTGACTTAGTAGTTGAGGCTGAGTCCGTTCGAACGCATTCAAGCCATTTTTGGCTTCGTGAGGTGGTGCTCGCGACGCGCGCGCACCGCCTCATGGCTTTGGATCGGCGGTCTGGGTCATGTGCCCGCACATTGCAGCCATCGGGACGCTTGCGCCTGCGTGAGGCGGGTGCAGCGAGGCGCCCGCGAGGTTCTTGCACCCGCTGGGCGTGGGCGAGGGCGTGCCTCAGCCGACACCCGCACTGGCACTCGCGAGAGAGTGTCCCTCGCCTCATTCTTAAGCCTTGAGGCCTTCTTTTTGGTTGTTTTGTTGCCCTCTTTCTTCCTTCTTCTCTCCCTTTTCTTTCTTCCTTACTCTTTGGGTGATTCTTGGAGCAAGAAAATGGCCTTGTTGATTTTTGTTCTTCTAAGTTGGGAGTTTCAATATCCATCTATCTTTCCCTTCATGTGTTCTAGAGATAAACTTTCTTCTCCTCTCCCTTGTTGTTGATGGATGGATGAACTAGGTGTTGAATGGTTGGTTTGATCCATGTACTGTAGCACTAGTAGAACTTGATTGTTACCTTGCTTCCTTGGTTTGGATTGAAGCCAAACACTCTTAGGAATTCTTTTGGAAACCTTAAACCTTGGGTTTGAGCCAACCTTAGGCTTGTTAGGGTTGTGTTTTTAATAACCTAGGGTTTCTTTCTTGTCTTTTTGTTTAATTCAGGCTTGTTTCTTTGTGTGAGTGTGTGTGTGTTTAGTTGGTTATGTGGTGAAGGCTCTTCACGAGGCAAGGAGTCGGAGGAGTAGCTTGCTTATAGTTTTCTCGCCTAAGTTGTGAGTGTGGGTTAAGTTGATGCACATTTCTAGTAGAATATAATTCACTTACTTTCATTACTTGATCTGAGGTTAACTCATTGTTTTATCATATTTAATTCATATATTGATCAATTTGGAAGGATTTCTGTGCTTTTGATTACATTGGAAAAACTTCTTTGATGTTTGGTATAACACTCATATTTATTGATCGGTTTGAAATGAGTTTTTGTATTATTAAATTATATATGAAACACTTGATGTTTGGGTAAATTGGTTTATGATTATATGGGTATTTTGAAGTTGAAATGATAATAGAGATAAATTTCTGTGATGCTTGATCCCTATGACAGCTGATATACTATTGATCTTTTATCAAGATAATGGAAAATTAAGGTTTATTGAAGTAAAAGCTTAAAAGAGAAAGAAAGCATGTGTTCTTATCTTATGTAACTTGAAATAATCTTAACTTGATACTTAAAACTGTATTGGAAAAAGGAAGATAAGTCCTTATTAATAAGGGATATGCCTTGCACTCCGCCTCGCTGCAACGCCACCACATGCTAGAGCTTGAAGGGAGAGAGAGAGGGTGAGTACCAAGGTCACTCAAATGAATAGGTTAGCACATTCCTAAAAAGAATATACAAAAATAATCGATAAAATTGAGTAAACCAAACTTTTGCAATAATATTTATAGATTAGGACATTTTTTGAAAATGAGTCATCATATACAAGTATCTGGAAACCACATATAGCACATAAGAAACACTTTTGCTTAACTGAGGATCTCATCATTCAAAACTCATAGATAACATAACATAAGTTTTAAAAATCATTAAACAAATTTCACCGCAAATCTACAATAAGAGTTTGTAATCAATCAATAATATATTGAAATTTTTTTAGTCAGCCAAAGTTTTTTTATTTTTACTCTCATTTGAGTGATAATTTTTTGAATTTACATTGGCTTGGAATACATCTTCGGGTGTAAGTATCTTTTATTTTTGTGTTGCTGCTATGCATCTCACATACCCATGCGCACTATTGTTGGGATGAATTGGTTGGTCGAACCCGGCTGAACCTCGTTTCAATCGAATCGGCAACCCAACCCGTTTGATAATCGGTTTGGTTTTTAAAACATTGGAGTCAGCTGGGAGTTAATATGAAAAATATTTTAAAGGTCTGTTTGATACACAAAATTTGAAGAGACAAAGATACTGCATAATTTCTATTGCTATGATGCTTGATTTACAAATGGGTAGCCTGGAGGACAACACAAACCATCGAATTGGTACATCACAACTACTTTAATATACCGCCACCACTGCAGACAAAAATTTTAGCTAAGTACATGATAACTTAATGACAAATTGGGCTCTATTTAAATTAAAAAAATTTACACTATCGCATTACAAAAAGTGACAACTATGATTTATTTATTTTTATTTATTTATTTATTTATTTATCTATCTATTTATCTATTTAAAAATTTATTTATTTATCTATCTATTTATTTGTTTTTGTTAGGATTAAGATATAAGGTTGTGTTTGATCGCTCCTCCCTGGAAAAATTTTTCTACATGTCATTTTTTTCACCCTAAAGGGGTCAGCTTTGTCTGCTAAAAATTTTTCCGTGGAAAAAATTTTTTTCCACTCGACTCTATCACGTGACCCTCTTTTTCTCAAATCATGGAAAAATTTTTTCCCTGCTCCACCTCGGGAAAAGTTTTTTCGTGGAAAACGTAAGGGCTATACATGAAAAGATAACGCCATGATCAAATATTTAAAATAATTTTTCTTTTAAAAATTTAAAAGAAAAGTTTTTCCTTTTCTTTTAATAAAAAGATAAATTATATAACTTGATAATATTTTAAATAAATTTATCTAGATCAAACGAATGTATCCCGCAGATTTTGATGGTAAAGATTCAATTCCACGTAAAGCGCTATTTATAATTTTTAAAATAATCTTTTAAAAAAATTTAAAAGAAAAGTTTTTCCTTTTCTTTTAAATTTTTTTAAAAATAGATAAATTATATATCTTGATAATATTTTAAATAAATTTATCCTAAAACTGATCCGATCCTCACGACGCTTTTGACTGGTAAGATTCAATTCTCACGTAATAGCAAGATTCAATTCCACTAAGACTGCTTTATAATTTTAATAATTTTATTTCATGAAAAATGTGATTTTTTCCGCGAAAATCGACGCAATCAAACAATAAAACGAGGGCTTTTTCCATGAAAATCAAGCTTTATTTTTCGTGGAAAATAAGAGCAATCAAACAACAAAATTTGAATTTTCCATAGAAAATTTTTGATTTTCTAGCTAGAAAATAATGTCAATCAAACAACTATTTTTTCATTTTCCATGTAAAATTTTTCCATTGAAAAATTTTCTTTTCTAGCCATTTTCCATGTTGTCAATCAAACACAACTTTAATGAAAATTTGTTTGTCATGGAATAAATATTTTTAAAATTATGTTAATTTTTTTAATTTGTTGCCATGTTGTTGGGCATTATAAAGTTTGATAAAATTTTCATAAAATATTATTATATATATTTTTAGGGAAAATTACTGTTCACCCCTCGTAATTTTCAAAACTTCCCAAAAACCCCCTCCTACTTTTGCACACCCCGGACAGCCTCCATAGTGTTTAACTTCCCTTTTACCCCCTACCGCTCACTTCAAATGGGTCCATGTCGTGAAATCCCATTTTTTGACCCTCGAAAATGGTGGAAAGGAAAGCGCCAAATCACACCATGCTCAACCTCAAGGGCTTTCGCTTGGTTTAACGCTTAAATATTTTTACTAATATGTTTAATAATTGTCATATCCGCGTAATACTTCCCATCTCCGCTTAACGTTATCTTTACACGTATAACTATTCATATTAACGCGTAAATTCTCAAAGTCTCAGCAGAAACGCTGATCTTTTTTCGCTCGATCCGAATCACTGGCAGCGTGCACGTGGCAGTGGCAAGATAGTGGTATCCCGCAGATAAGAATTAATGACGGCATTAAAATTTACGCACGGTAACATAATTCTTCCGAACACCCTGCTCGCTCTCATCACCAATCGCTCGGCCACTCGTACGCTTAACTTTTTTTCTCTGATACGAAGAGTCACCGCTTGCGGAATTCACACCATAAATAACCGTAAAGAACCCTCCCCACGGACAACCACTCGCTCGCTCCCTCATCATCCTCCTCCTCCTCCTCGTCCTCCTTCTTCCCACGGACAACCACTTATCCGAAAGCGATGTTTCGTGAACCTTCTTCCTTATCTCGAGAATCATTTAGCCGCAATCACGCAACAGTTAAACTATCTTTTTCGCTAGTCGAAACGCTCTCATAATCGCCTCGAACGCAGAGGATTCTTCAAACGTGGACGACGGGCAAGCAATTAAGCTGAGCATTTCGACTTGGGTAAGAAAAAGAAATTTTTTTCACGATTTCGCGATCATGCGGAGGATTCTCTAGAGGAGGGAGATCAGTGAAACATCCTTTTAAGACGCGGGTTGATATTTATCACTGAGACTTTCTCGTTACTATTTAAGAACATTACGTCAGCTGTACAACTATTACGCTCGTGTTTAACTATCGTGATCTTCGCTTTAAGTCCCACTCACTGACACATCGATTAATAGTCGCTTTTCACGAATGTGTGTTGTTTAACCTTTTTTTAATGTTAGTACGTCAGTGCAGGTTCAAGTCGATGCGCGATGTTACGCAAACCGTCGAGCATCTCGAATGTACGCACACTTGTTTCGCTATACGAGGGTCGAGTCGTGAGTGTCCAAAGTCCGAGCTGACGTGCAGAAATGTTGTAAATGTTGTAAATCTTTTATAAATAAAACGAAACAAGCTTTATTCGACTGCGAACTTCCGAAATTTAAACATAGACCTAGTAAAAACAAAACAATGTGGGAAACAAAAGAACGCTCATCAGTAAAACAATAGAAAATACGTAAATATGTTTTAAACAAATGACAACGGTGTTTAAGAAAAAGTTACTCTTTAAACAACGACAACGGTGTAAACAATAGAAAATGTTAAACAATACTCTAGTTACTCTTTAAACAACGACAACGGTGTTTAAGAAAAATACGTAAAGATGTTTAAACAGATGACCCAGAGGTACCTGCATCTTCAACGCTGATGTCAGCTGAAAAGCATTCAATTTAAAACAATAACATATTATTTACATGATATAGACTTTTAGTTAAACAGCTTAACCATTATTTTAAACACTATATGTATCCTGCTTTAAACATAAAAAGCTCGACGCTTTACACGTAGACTCATGTTGAGTCGAGAACATTCATTCGAACGATGACAATATGTCTTCCTCGCGACAAAGTGACATATATTTCCCTTTTTGCCATTGGGATGGAGGGAAAAAAATACCGCCCAATCACATCACGCCTAGTCTAACCTCTCATCGCATACAATCCCCAGCACTTTTTTTGTTTGCTTTTCGACTCGCCGTTTGCTCTTTTACATCTTCTACTTCTTCTTCTTCGTATTCTTTTTGTTCTTCACTCATTTGGTCTGTATCGATCTGGTTTTCAATCGATATATTATGGAGAGTTTTTGTGGTATTGCTAGATTCAACGGGGAGGGAAGGGTGCTAATGTTCACTGCTCAGACTTCTGGGAGTTGGTGTTAGCCGAGATATGCTGAGCGATGGGGTCTCAAGTTTCTCATCGTAGGGTTAAGTTCATCACACCGTATGGATATAAAACGGTTCTGCTCAATAGAAAACGATGTCGACTTTCCGATGGATGTGTCACGCCCACTCCATCTTCAAACGTGTCAGTAGTCGATCTTGTCGTCGAGACGTAAAATGTGCCATCGTCGATCCTAATGAAAACGAGGTTTACTCGTCGTAAGTTCCTTTTCTTTTTAATTATTCCAGCTTGTTCGGGGTCATTATTGTGTAAATATGTCCGTCATTGTTTAACATATCAGACTAGTCGCTTACGTTATTAGTTAAATGCTTAAGTATTTAATTTAACGCTTAAATATTGTCATTATCACTTAAACATTATATTCTCCACTTAACATATTGATCTTTTATTCGATCAAGTGTCTGGCAGTGAATTCGATTCTCGCGAGTGCTCCCATTCATCCCCATGGGCGACCCTCGACGCTGCGATGTCTTCCTTCCTCGCCGATCATTCCGCGTCTTGCCGCTGGATATCGACAAACGCTTTGATCGGTGTCGAACATTTCGTGGATGTACTTTCAAATCATGCAATCAAAAGGAATTTTGACTTCAATTTCATAAAGAACGTAAAAACATCGAGCGATCGTGGAATGCCGCCGATGGTCATCGTCTGGCGCCTTCACGCATCAAAAGAGTATAACAAAAAAATACTTTCGTAATCAAGACAATCAACCCGCCACACACTTGCGGTGGCGGTATAGGTTCGAGCGCCACATCCGAAAAGCGCCCAAAAATGGGTTAGCGACGAGTGATTGCTGTAAGCTCGAGGACCGTCCCTCAGATAAGGCCATCGACATTCGTAGGACATGTCATGGGAACATGGTGTCCACATACCATACAAGCGAGCTTGGTTGGGAAAAGAGTACGCCCGGAGCGACATCTCCCGACTACGAATCGCTTGCTTTGGTATGTGGATAAGGCGGTCGAGACAAAACCCTAGTCAGCTGGCGATCGTGGAAAGAGACGCTGATCGCTTTTAAACATGCATTCTTTTCTTTTCAAATAGCGTGTATCATGGGATTCAAGAGGGCTTGCAGTCACTGTGCTTTCTCGACTGGTACCCACCTCCTTGAAAAATATCGGGCACACTCATCGAGCGCCACAGGAAAGATGGAAACAATGGTTTTTTCCACGCCGCCTTCGGTATAGTCGATAACGAGACCGACGCCAATCGGACTTGGTTCATATCTAAGTTAGGCGACGCCTTTATACGAGGATGGAGATTATCATGAGATAATTACCTTCGGCTGGACGAGTCCAAGGGCCTCGTGAGCGCAATCGCGAGAGTCTTCCCTCTTCGTCACACGCATACCGCTCTTCGACATTTCGGGAGCCAATTTTACGAAAAGCCCAATGTCGCACTCGGAAGGCGATCGAGGGGCGAGTGTCGGTCTATACGCTTCCGCATCGCGCGGGCATCCACCCGCTAAAGATTTCACGATACCGTGAATCGAATCCGCAGCCACATCACCCAAGCTCATCAACTGGGTCGATTAATAAATCGGATATGGCACATTGGTCGAATTATCTCGCTCGGAGGTGATCGTTGGGGCGAGATGTATTCAAACGTCAGTGAGTCGCTCAATGCTTGATCAAGGAAGCTCGTCATTTCTACCGATGACTTTAAAAACGGGTCGACTCCATAAGGTCTCGCGAATGTTGGTTTACACTTAACATTTAGTGTTACCCTTTAAAACATTCTCAATCTTTTGTTTAATTACACTTGTCCGACTTTAAATATTAATCCCTTTCGCTTAAATATTTACAATAATGTTTAAACATGTTTACGAATTATTTAACCATCACCGCCTTTGTTTAACCTTATTTGCCGTGTTCAAGTCGACGCGCAAGCATGTAACCCGATGCGTGAGCAAGCTGAACAAACGGGAGACCCTACTTACGCCCGCATATACATTCCAAGGTAGCGATCATCTGCTGAGAGACAAACCAAATCTTCGTGTTGGTCGCTGTGTCGACGATCAGCTACGGGTCGATCGACCGAAAGCAGAAGAACTCTCGCTGGATCTCGCCCATCGAACTTGTTCGTACGGCTAGGTGGCAAGTTTATGGTATCCCTCGCAAACACGCTATGCAAGCAATAATACTGCATGCACACCAACGTACATCGATTTATTAGCTGGGTACTTCACCGTCGACAATTACAAACTTATGCATAAGGAAGCTATATTCCCCATACCCGACGTACGACATGCCTTCGTGACGGAAATCGTGAGCTTCGCTCATGATCACCGCTGACGAGAAGGCAGCACGGGCGGCCTAGACGAAAAGAGGATCGAGTCGCGAGCGCTTTGACGTCCGCTGAGTTACATCTGCACCGCCGCCACGGATCCGGCCACAATCGATCGATCTTGCAATGAAACCCCGGCCGATTAGGTATTGTTAATAAGTCGATCGATGATGGTGGAAACATTTACGGATTGATGGAGTTGTTTCCATATTTAAACTCTTACTCTTTACAACGAATTGAATATATTTAAACAGAGACATTGTTATTTTTAAACGGACATACATCTGTAATTTGAAATATTTCTAAATCGATGTTTAAACGATATATGGTATATTTAAACAATGAAACTGAAACGTATCACAACTACAACGTAAATTAAACAATGAAATGAAACTCGAATGAAATTTAACCTCGCCTTTACAATCGAAAAACAAAACAAACTTTACATCGAGATATACAAGTTATTGATGGGCAACTTCCCATATTTATTTTAAACAACGAATCGATTTAATTAAACAGTAGATGATTGTTATTTTAAACTAGACAATCGTATTTTGAAAATATTTAAAAACTCGATGTTTAAACGATATATTGTATATTTAAACAATGAAAGTGAAATGTACACAATTAGAACGTAAATTAAAAACAATGAAATGAAACCGAATGGAATTTAACCTCGCTTTCATAATTCAAAACAAACAAAATTTACATTAACATATACAAGTCATGCTCTTCGAACACGAAAACAATGAATTGAATTTTGTCCGGATTTACATTCGAAAAATAAAATCGACATTCGGGATATACTGAGACATGTTCTTGAAAAACAAAAATTTAACCTCGCTTAGACGACTCCCTTTGTCAGCGGGCCCATCGCTCTCTCCTCCTTAAGTATCGGGTAACATACCGTAATACGAGGTAAGGAACGCTCCGTGCATGCAGAGTCGTAATCTTCACCCCGCAGTAATTGCTCGATAAAACGCACGACGACGCCGCGAATCGACGCCTTCCTTGTTTTTGGCGCTGGGGTTTCGATGTCGCGGACTGCAGCTGGGTACTTTGTTGTCGCAGACTCGTGAACTCCATATCGACACTAATTGTCTAATAGATTCCTGTCGAGATATGTAGTCGAGATTAGAATAGCGATTTAAATACCAAACATGATATTAATACGACATAATTAAAGAACTTACCATGTCCAACGCGTCCCTTATCGCGGACTTTCTATACGAAGAATAACGCCCTGTATTCTTGCTCTATCATCGTCCGTGACTGACGACATCGGAAGTGGTCATTCAGTGATTATCTGGAGGATTACATTTGAACTTTATGCAGCTCATGCGACGATCCCCGATCATAGCCATAATTGTGTCATGTGCGCCTTCCCTGCTGGACATAAACAACAAGAAGCGGTCCCAGGGTGATGGAGGCGCTGCTTGTAGGATATGGCTCGTCACGACTTTTCGTACTATGACAACTGAAAAGCGCCCATCACATCATCGTCGATCATACTCCTTCCCTCAAGCGACATGTAGTATAATTTGTCGCTATGTAGGTCCGATAGATGATCATTCTTCCACACGATGCAGTCTGAGGTTAAACGATATAGTATATAATAAGACTCATATTATAAATATTTAAATGATATTATCAATTGTTACATGATATTATATATAATTAAATGTTAAGTAGACAAATTAAATGATAACATAAAAGTATTAAACACTATTAGGTAATTGTTAAACACTATAATAAAACCTTTAAAGAATATCATAAAAACTTTACACTTACTCCGTCCATGTGGCAGTACTGAGGAAGATCCTCATCAACTCCTCGTCGAGATTGTTAAGACGACTCGAAAGCCAACCCATTTCTTCTTCTTCTGAATAAAAAGCTTTCCGAGCCCAGTCTCGTCCAATGTTCTGATTGGCCTCGATCATCTCTCTCGCTGCTCGGTCGGGGTCTTCAGCAGCATCTTCCTTCGACGCGGACGATGGGCGACAAGATCAACCTGCACACATCCTTGCACGGTTGTTCTTGTTGTGGATTAGTGTCCGGCTTCGACTGAGGGAGCAGCGCGACAGAGATCAACCGCGGACACATCCTTGCATGGTTCTTGTTACGGTGGAATTTAGTGTCCCTGCTTTGGTCGCGATCATCGCCGGCCACGCCCACGGCCACTGCAGCAGATCGGCTACCTTCTCAACCAGTAGCCAGACAATAGCATCATTGGGGACACACCCTTAACTCGTTCTCGATCTTCATTGATTGTGTCATCTTTGATCGCCGCATCTTAGCGACGTCTCCACCGTGTCGAGGATTTCATCGAGAAGAGAGTCAACGACCTTCTCAACAATGGGAACGGCCACATCATCTACGATGTCCTTCTCAACAACAAAGATCGTACCGGCGATGGTGTCTGTATTGTTTCACTCGTCACCAGCGGAGACAGCAGAGCGATTGTTCTCCCTCTTTTCGCAAGTCTCTCGAATGTGTCAGCCTTTGGAACGACCTTCCCGATGATGTCCTCGTCGCCAAATTCGACGCCTGCTCAGTCCCGTGCTTCGACTCATTCGAGGGACGGCGCTAGATCGGCTATGTAAACGCCTTTCCGATACCGACACGAGCGACATGTCGAGGAAACACCGTCATCAATATCTGCACGCCTCAGATAAGAGTCATGCGTGACATCTTCGCCTAACGTCACTGGGGCTACCACACATGAGGTCGTGCCATGGCTCTGGGCCGCCACAATCGGGACTGGCTGTCAGTAGTGGGGGGTTGTTGCAATCGCTGCGTGGTAGGGAGAGGCTCTCTACGCGAGGAATCGCGCTGCGCAGTGGGCTGGAAGTGGAGAATCAGGCCCAGGCACAAGCATCGATGTAGGCTCGCCTCTCATCCCCGCCTTCGAGCAAGTGGTTCCCGTGAGCAACGGCATCCATCCGCTCTATTGGCCCTAACAAATATTTCTTCTTCAAAGATTCGCCGGAACCAGCTCAGGAAACTAACATATGTAAACCAAACAATTTTAAACTATAAAAACTATATTTAAACAGAGTGTTTATATATTTAAACGTTATAGAATATAATTAAACGGAGAACAAAAATATTTAAACCAGATTTAATAAGAGTTAAACGGTAAATACTAAAGTTAAACGCTAAATAAAAATGTTTAAACGTTAAAGACTTATGTTAAACATCGTCCATGATTTATTACCTCTTTTCCATCGAGACACGTCATCAAGCTTTCTACCGCCGTCATTCCTGAAGTACTTTCACCGTAGCACAACATCCTTGGGATCTCGTCAAAACGGACTTTCTTCCCCATTCCGGCCACCAGAAACCAGTACGTTAAAGCGCGACCGAGCAACCCTTAATGCACTCTATGTTGGTCTTCTTCCCGCAAGATCTATCTTGCAGACTCGCAACTGCATGGAATATCCTCCATAAGCCACTTCAGGCGTCGCCCACGTCCATCGCGTGATCGCCCCATGGCCGTCGGTAGATCATCGACGAATCAACGCATCCGCCTGGAACCGAGCATGATGTATTTGGGAAGAGGATCGTCCCCTACGAGGTACACCATCGGGAGTTTCGACTGAAATTATCTTCTTCTCCCTCCGCTCGAACAAGTTGCAACAGTAGTGCTCTCGATGGAGTCTCCGTGCCTCTCGTGAGGTCTTTGATAGACACCGCCCTTCGAACGCGACCGGGTTTCTTCTTCTCGAAGACCACACTGCCGCCATCGCAACGCAGCACCAAGCACGAGGGCCACATCTCGAGGTCTCAAACTCAAAGCAGGCTTTCCCCGATCCCGAATTTATCGGTGCGACCATCGCATCTTCGCAAAAAGAGAATCAAGAAGGGCTCTCTCTTGTATATAGCTTCTAGCTTAGTGAGCAGCCGCAAACGGTCGTCGCCGAATAATCTCCCAAAGTAGTCGAGGGTCATGTTATTTTTTTCAATTCACTTAAAAGTCTCCACTACTCGGCCAAATAGCATCGGCCATTAACTAGGTCGACCGCTATAATCACAAGCTCGCGATAATAACAACACATTCAACACGCAGATTGACAAAAGTTTAAGCGGAAATATAAGGTTTTAAACTCAGAACTCTCGCTATTAAACAGAGATATAAAAATGTTAAACAGAGACCCATTTGTTAAAAGCAGGTAGAATACTTAAACGAGGACAACAAACTCAGTAACATCTCATTTCTTAAACGTCAACCCTCATTTCAGTAAACCGCAACCATATCAAACGAACTGGGAAACGTACATTATAAATATTACATAAATCATAACAATCGAAAAACTAATTCGAGTAGTGTATACATACTAAAATGCAAAACAAAACAAAACCCCAAAACTGAGAAATCTCCTCGCAGACTAACAAAACCCCAAACTGAGAAATCCTCGCAGACTTCAATATCTTCCAACAAAAACAGGAGCACAAAACAAAACCGAAAAATCTATCTTTCGTAATGTAACGCTTAACATAAAACCATACTCAATACCTTAGATCAGAATCGATGAAATGCCAACTAGTCATACGGGGACTTCTCCTTCTGGATACCCGGTGGAAAGGGAAAAGTCTGATGAAATGCTAATTACAGAGGCTTCACGCTAGAGGGACAACCCTGGAGATACTGAAATGGAAAAAGTCAAGACGTGAGTTGAGAAAAAGCAAGTAAAAGCGCTCCAATAAATTGCCTCTAGGGATTATCCTACTGAAAACCGCCCCACTCCTCTCAAATCGCCGAGATGGTCAGCAGCCCACGACTCCCCACTGCAAGGGCATTTTCGTCCCAAAAATTTGAAACTCACTCCGCTCATATCCGCTACAGAGGGTTTGGGGTTCGAAAACATGTAGCTTTAAAAAGGAGGGATTGTGATCAGCAAAAACTAATCGTGTTTTTTTGCAATTTTACAAACTTAAAGGGCTGCTAATTTTTCACATATTTTTATTATAAAATAAATATAAAACAGTAAAAAAATAGTATTATAATTTACTATTTTATGTTTTGTATTTATGCGGATCAAACACTAAACAACATAAAAAAATATATATATATACTGCTGGATGAAAATCAAATATAAAATAATATAAATACTTGTATTATATTTTAATTGTTTATACTTAACTGTTAATGTTGTTCACCTTATTAATGGATCAAATCAAATGGACCATAATAGTGAAGATTTTATAGTAGGTTTATTTAAGAAAAATCAGGGATTGTTGTTTTGGGATAATTTCTGTATGGCTAACCTGTTTTACTGACGAAGTCATCATTCTCTCACTGGCAAGAGATGTTAGGACTGCGGTGGAACTGCTCCGCCTCGCCGCCGTCCAGCAGGTTCGCTCTCTGTTTTACAAAGTCTTCATCGTCCTTTGCTCTATTGCCTGCGCCGCTCCGTGCTTTCCGAGCCGCTTGCTGGAGCCAGTGCTCCAGAAGCCCAAACCTGGTCGAGTTGGAGTACGCCGATCTCAACCTCAAGGATTTTTATGGCGCCGGATGCGTGAGCTCTTGCTATGTTTATCTTTTCTTTTTATTTCCTTTTTCTCTCTTTCTACCTATATTATGTGTGTGTGTGTATATATATATAATATCGAGGTATATTTTGGAATTTGGTCGGCGATTGGCTTGGACTATGAAGAAGAGAGCTAGCTGCATAGTGCATACCAATATCATCTTTACTTAAAACGGGATTTTGGCAGGTGGGTCACGTCCGGATTCGACAGCATGTTAACCCCCTCAGCTCATCCTTCGTTGTGAGTTTTCTGCCTCTTGTTATTGTTTCTTTGACGAAATGGTCCTGGATTCCTTACATTTCCGTCCTTGTTTTCCTAATTTGACATCGTTGTTATATCATTATCATACGAGGGAATGCAGGCGCCAGTGAAGGTGCCAGAATGGAAGCAGGTGTTCAGCAATCCTTCGCTGCCCCTTATGGTTGACATCGGTTGTGGTACCAGCACTGCCTTTCTCCTGTTTCTGATCTTATGTACACACACACACACACACACACACACACACACACATAATATTCTCTTCCCACAAACAAATATAATAGCTAATTACTCTTTCCTTCTTACATTAGAAGTCTCTATGTATATATTTTGTCAAACCTAAATATGCCAACATATTACAAATCATCCTCTTATGTAATTGCATATAGAATCATTGTAATTGGTCCTCTAGTAATAATAACATGTTAACGTTCCTGAAGATACTCTAGTCCTCACAGGTAGCGGTAGATTTCTCATTTGGCTCGCAAAACACCTTCCTGAATCCAGAAACTATCTTGGACTGGAAATTAGGAACAAGGTGCCATTTTTTTAAATAAAAACTTTATTTCTTTCTTAAATACAAGTGTCTTTGCTCACTGATGTAGTTTTTGGCTTTTACAGTTGGTCCAACGTTCACAATTTTGGGTTAAAGAATTGGGGCTGAAGAATATGTCAGTGCTTCTTTTATGTTCCTCCTTTCATTTTCTAGATGAATGATGGAAATCTTTGTGACTTACTTGAAGATGCATTTCTTTTGGGACAGCTATTTTATGTTTGCAAATGCTACCATCTCCTTCGAACAATTAGTCCCTACATACCCCGGACCTTTAATCTTAGTTTCAATATTGGTGAGCACGGACATCAGCTTCACACTATCAAGTTTGTTTATTAAGTAACTTATTTATTTTTGAAGATTCTGCTTTTCTGAGCAGACTTCAGCCATTTTATGTTGATTTTGTTGGATGCTGCAAGGAAACACATTTTTCCCTGTATGAAATGTTAAAAATTTATTGGAAGAATGCATTTTATCTCTTTGTTCCAAAATGCATGAAAAGTGATTCAATGTCTTGGTTCTTTTGTTTTGCAGTGTCCTGATCCTCATTTCAAGAAGAGGCATCATAAAAGAAGGGTTGTCCAGAAGTCCTTGGTGGATTCTGTAGTAAAGAATTTAAGTTTAGGAGGTCAAGTAAGCACTAATCATTTGCACGCTCATATGGCTTTAGATACATAACCTGTTGGTTTTAAACAAATCACATACCATATGCACAAGTAATTCTGTACACGAACATGAGCTATCGTGGTATTTCATGCGCATATTTCCCTTGTGGTTTAGGGTCAAAGCTAGGTGGATGCTTTTAGCAAATTTTGTGTTCACTTGTGAACTTGAACTATTTGTTGGTAAGTGATCACAAAATGGAGCTTAGTGGTTTTAACATCATATTTCACTACCTTCTCTTTGACCATGATGCAAGAAAGAAGGATTTTTGACCTATTCTCAGTATGCGCACCTTGGTCATGGCTGTGCTTGATGATTGTCTCACTATTAAATTCTTGTATCATGTCAAAGTATATTATATAAGAGGTCTGCTGACTACATTCCTGGAGCAGAATATTTCTTCATCATTTGAACTTTAGTAGCTGTTTTATTCTCACTGCTTGCATTTCTATTTTGCAATGGAAGCTTGAGAATGACTTCCTTTCCCCCTAGCTTTGAAAAGAGCCCTTAATGAGTGAGCACAGACATTTGAGTATCATATTTTTCTCCACATATGAGACATGGATTCAGACATCTTTGAAAATAATCAAGATCATCCAAAGGACAAAAAGGAAAATAAAGGAGAGAAAGATTGATGAGTGACAGACACCATACACTGTCCTCCCTGGGAGAACTATCTCTACAATCACCTACAACATTCAATTGTTTCACAAAATCATTACCTGCTTTATAAGTCCTGTGCGTATTTTAGGGGGAAATAGCATGCTGTAGCTTTTAATTTCTATGTTCTCATGAGGTAGGTCCTATATCTCAATATTTTTACTGTTATTGTTTATACCCAAAATTCCCATCTTCTCTTGTACTTGAAATTTATAAATTGGAATCTGCATTACAACCAATGTTCTTGGACATGGACTGAATATTGGTCCTCTTTGTTCTACTTTTATTTTTTGGTTCACTTTTGTCAACGTCATGCTTGGGGACTAAGTACAGCGCCTGTTGGCAGGTTATTTTGCAATCAGATGTGCCTGATGTGGCACTTGACATGAGAGATCAGTTTGATGCCCGAGCAGATGTGTTAAAGCATATCGACGCTCTTGATGCCAATTTTACTTGTGATGCACAAGGGTGGCTCTTAGAAAATCCAATTGGGATACGAACAGAACGAGAGATACATGCTGAGTTGGAAGGCGCAAAAATATACAAGAGGATGTACCAGAAAGTATAGGCCCGACCTGTTACTGCTTTAGATTTATTTGGTGGTGCCAGTGGCAAGCTGAGGTATAAGGTATTGTATCTTTGATGATACACTGTGGAAGGCTGTGCCACGTCTTGCTTCCAAAACGGGGTTGTCCTCAAATTCAGTTTTTTTGTAGAATGATTTACAAGAGTTTATATCCTTCCTCATTTGTCTTTTGTTATTATTATTTTTTCTTTATTGTGTTCACTGCTCAGCAAGGCAGTTAATTAAAAATTTTCAGGAAAACCACTTGTGTTCCCCAAGAGATCCTCATATTGAATAGGACGATAAAGAGTATATCTCTGGTTTCCAGTGGATCCCTCTTCTCATTTTCCTAGTTTTGCCATAGGGGAATCCTTCTCAAATGAGAAGGTACTGTTTATTTCCCGAAAACACAACCAATGGATAGAAATGTGTGGGGCGTCTACTTGCTTAAAGGTATTGCTTTGTAAAAGAAACCGTATTTACATTGATCACCCCTGAACAGTCTTATAGATACAACAAAAAGTTGAACAACCGGGTACAAAGTGAAGACTGCTGGCAAAACATGGAACATAGCAAAGGAATCATGTTCTGCATATTACAAAGAAATCATGTTGTGAATATTCCAGCAACCATTCCCACGGGAGGAGGAAAGTTACAAATCAACCAATGGAAGGTAGCATTGGATCCATGCCCATCCCAGAACCCCCAAATGAACTGGGTTCGGCATGCTTCACTCTCCCATAGTGCCGAATGTGACGCAAAAGCCTAGCCAAAAAAGTATTGTGGCATATAGTGGAGCTATCACAGACAAGTGCAACATGCTTTCGCGCCCTTGTTATTGCTACATTCATTCGCCTGCTATCACCCAGGAATCCTACTGCACCAAGAGTGTTTGATCGGACCTACAGAGGAAGCATACATTGCAGAGATTACTGGTGCATGCTGTATACCCATGATTTGCATACATTGTAGAGACTAATGCAACATTGTTAAAGAAAATCTAACAGAAATAAATAACACAAATAAGGAGCAAAAGGACGGTTGTAAGTTATCAAAATTATTTAGCAATCTCATCACGACCAGGGGATGCCTAGTTTTAATTCCTGGAATGGTTGGCTGGCCTTATGGAGACTTTAGACAGCACCGAGAGTTAAATTTTTTTTGTGGAGGCATTTTCATGGCAGAACACCTAACTATGCATATCGGCATGCTCGCAATATTGGGCCTTCTACTCCTTGTGGTTTGGAGTTGGAAACTGCAGAGCACATGTTCTGGAAGTGCAACGGGAGAAGATGTTGGGACATGGTGGCATCCTTTGCTGAGGTCGGCTGAACTTCTATCAAGGACTACTCTGGTGATTGGTTAAATTTCCATTTTAGTACTTGGATGGGTGTGTAATCTTTCAAAGCCCTTCTAGCGTCTTATGCTTGGTTACTTTGGAAAGTTCACTGTGATTTTGTCTTTAACAATCAGGAGCCTGGCTACCTTGAGTTTTCCACCAGGGATTGAAGACCACCTTTCAACACTCTAGGAGCCCTCAGCTTAATTCCAGGGATTTCTCCACCCCTCATTCTTTTTATCCTATCTCAATGTTCAGTGATGATTCTTAGGTTGGGATGCCGAAGTATAGTGGGATTTCAAAGCCCTTCTAGCGTCTTGTGCTTGGTTACTTTAGAAAGTTCACTGTGATCTTGTCTTCAACAATCAGGAGCCTGGCTACCTTGAGTTTTCCACTAGGGATTGAAGACCACCTTTCAACACTCTAGAAGCCCTCAGTTTAATTCCAGGGATTTCTCCACCCCTCATTCTTTTTATCCTATCTCAACGTTCAGTGATGATTCTTAGGTTGGGATGCCTAAGTATAGTGGGATTTCAAAGCCTTTCTAGCGTCTTGTGCTTGGTTACTTTGGAAAGTTCACTGTGATTTTGTCTTCAACTATCAGGAGCCTGACTACCTTGAGTTTTCCACTAGGGATTGAAGACCACCTTTCAACACTCTAGGAGCCCTCAGCTTAATTCCAGGGATTTCTCCACCCCTCATTCTTTTTATCCAATCTCAATGTTCAGTGATGATTCTTAGGTTGGGATGCCCAAGTATAGTGGGATTTCAAAGCCCTTCTAGCGTCTTGTGCTTGGTTATTTTGAAAAGTTCACTATGATCTTGTCTTCAACAATCAGGAGCCTGACTGCCTTGAGTTTTCCACTAGGGATTGAAGACCACCACCTTTCAATACTCTAGGAGCCCTCAGCTTAATTCCAGGAATTTCTCCACCCCTCATTCTTTTTATCCTATCTCAATGTTCAGTGATAATTCTTAGGTTGGGATGCCGAAGTATAGTGAGATTGAGTTTGTTATTGTGGCTTATTTTAAGAATATTATTTGGGTAGAGTCCTTAGTGATTATGCCTGAGTCTAGTCTCAATGCAAAAGCTACTGCCTTGCTTGTGTCTTGGAGCACTGCCATGATTGGAGATTAAGACCTGAAAAAATCTTTTGTGACTGCCTGCGTTTTGTGGAAATGTGATATGTGATGAAGTGGGAGAAGGTCTGCGCTGGTTAGAGTTGGAGGGAAGTGTTTGAAAAGAGGAAGGTAAACAGTTAAAATGGTTAGTAGTTACTTCAGTTGGGATTTAATAAGAAGCTGATTGGTGGATTGAAGACAGGTGGCACATGAGTTGGCGTCATCCGCATAGAAGTCATTGAGAATAACTCAAGATTTAATCCCAACCGTTGAAGCCATTTAAGTAGATTGGTCCACAACCCACATTTAATCCCGACCGTTGTTTCTATTAAATAAGCTATTAGTTACATTGAGAAGAGACTTGTGAAAAAGTTGATGAATTTGTTCTTGTTTTCCCTTCTCCTCTCTTCCCGCCTGTTCTTTCCTCTTTTCCTCTTGTTGTCGTTCTTCTTCTTGGCTTGATTTGCAGATCCTCTTGTTGTTCAAGGTTGAACAATTCTTTGAGATAGACTATAGTCTTAAACCTAATAAGGTGAAGTTGGTGTCCATTCACCTTGAGAGGAAAGTTTTGCACTGGTATAAAGCTTTCTTGAACACCAAGGACAAAGGAAGGGTGTATCTTTGGAAAGAATTTGTTGATATGTTGATTTCTCAATTTGGTGAGCAAGTTTACTCTGATCCTGCTACTGAAATTAAGAAATTGAGACAGGTGGGAACTTTGCAGCAGTATTTGGAGGAGTTTGATGTGTTATTTAGCAAGTCAGGATTGAATGAGGCTCAAGCTGTTAGCCATTTCTTGGGAGGATTAAGAGAAGAAATTGAATTATCTGTTAGACTTTTTAATCCTACTAAACTGCAGTCTGCATATGCTCTTACAAAGGTTCAAGAATTATTGTGGGTCAAGAGGGGAGTGTTTGAATCTAGAGGAGGAAATAAGGATGGGAGTTATGTTTTCCATTCTTCTAAAGTTATGTTTATCCTTCTCACTATATATTTCAGGATCAAGTTTCAAGAAGAGGATTGAAGTTGCTAAGGAAAAAGGCAACCTCTACTATCTAGATGTATTATTTTTGCACTATCCTACTGTCAAGTATGTTTTCCTAGAGTCTTGCTTTTCTATTTCTAATGACGATGTCATTTGGCGTCACCATTTTCGTTTTGGTCATCCTTCATTTGTTATTTTAAAAATAATGTTTCTTTCTTTGTTAAGGGTGTTAATGTTAAGCATTTTCATTGTGATGTATGAGAATTTGCTTAACATAAAAAGGTTTCCTTTCCTGTGAGTCATAATAAAAGCCCTTTTCCTTTTTACTTGATTCACACTGATATATGGGGCCCTTCTACAATTCCTACTATTACAGGAGCTCGGTCGTTTGAACAGTAAATAATCTCACCCCTTGAGTAATTGGTTGTCCTGCTTTCGTTCATGTGTTTAGCCACAACAGAAATAAATTAGATACACGAGCAATTGTGTGTTTGTCGGGTATTCTCCAACATAGAAAAGGCTAACAGTGTTATCACCCACCTACATGAAGATTTTACTATCTGTTGATGTCACTTTTAAGGAAGGTCGATCCTTTTTTCTCTCAACCTTATTTTCAGTGGAAGTTCTAGGCCTATTGGGAAAGATAAGGTAGAAGATATGTTTTTCCTAAACATAATTACTTCACAACCTTACTCATCTCAGTCCGAATCATCTTCACAAAAATCATCCTTGTATTCCACGTTGTCTCCATAAGAGTCACCCTTGCAGCATGTATTGTCTCCACAAGAGCCAAACCCTAAAATTGTCCTTATTAATGACGCGCTTGACACAAGGAGGTATGAGCAAAAGCACTCGAGCAGGAGATATCCAAATCTTGATCTAGTGCAAGTACAAAACTTAAATCCTATTCTTGAAAATGAGGTATGCACAACTCAATTTTCTTTCCTATTCCATCTAATTATGATCTACCTATGGCCTTAAGAAAAATGATAAGAGAATGCTAAGCATCCAAGGTATCCATTGCCTAAATCAATGTCCTTTTACAGATTTTCTCCACCTCATAGAAACTTCTTAGCCAACTTAAACATCATCCCAATTCCTAATACTTTATCTGAGGCATTAGCTAAAGAGAAGCGGAGAGAAACTATAAGAGTAAAGATGAAAACACTTAAGAAAAACAAAACGTGGAAAATCGTGGAGCTACCATAAATAATATAGTAGTGGGATGCAAATGGTTGTTTGCATGAAGTACAAATCAGATGGATTTGTAGAACGATGCAAGGCAAAATTAATTGCCAAAGGCTACACACAAACCTATGGAGTGGACCATCCGGAGACATTTGCACCAGTGGTGAAGATGAACACAGTAAAGATTCTACTATTCTTTGCTGCAAACTTCAATTAGAATTTACAACAATTTGATGTAAAAAATAGATTCTTCATGGTAACTTATAGGAGGATATATACATAAAGATTCCACTAGGCCTTGAAGGAAAAATTGTTAGGAACAAGGTTTGCAGAACGAAAAAGGCATAATATGGATTGAAGCAGTCTCTATGAGCTTAATTCGGCAAGTTTGCAAAAGTGATGCTAAACATTGGGCATAAGCAAAGTCAAGGTGATCATACGTTATTCATTAAACATGCAACTTCAAGGGGAGTTAATGCTCTTCGGGTTTATGTTGATGACATACTTGTTACTAGGAATGATGCAAAGGAAAAGGAAACCTTGAAGAATTGCTCGGCAAAGGAATTAGAGACAAAAGACCAGGGTAGGTTGAAATACTTCCTTAGGATAGAAGTAACATGTTCTCGCTAAGGCATTTTCATGTCCCAACAAAAGTATGTAGTTGATCTCTTGAGGGAGACTAGTAAATTAGCATGTAAACTTGCTTCAACACCAATTAATCCCAATCACAAACTTGGAAAGACAAATGGTGATTAGATAGTAGAAAAAGAGGGTTACCAAAATTTGGTTAGGAAGCTTATATATTTGGTTCACCCCCGACCGGACATTGCATATGCTGTCAACGTGGTAGGTCAGTTCATGCACAACCCTAAGGAAGTTTATCTACAAGTTGCAAAATGGATTCTCCACTACCTAAAAGCTAATCCAAGAAAAGGAATTTTATTCAAGACATAAAAAGCTAGTTCTTGAAGCCTACTCTGATGCGAATTAAGCAGGATCTCCAGTAGATAGCCGTGGAACAATAAGTTATTGCACATTCTTAAGTGGTAATCTAGTCACTTAGAAGAGTAAAAAACAAAAAAATGGTAGCTCAGTCAATTGCAGAAGTGGAGTATATGGCTACGGCTTAAAGTATGTGTGAGCTATTATGATTGAAGATTATCCTTGAAGACCTCAGGATAGAATGGGAGGAGCTTGTGAGGCTATACTGCGATAATAAGTCCACCATCAAAATTGTTGATGATTTAGTATAGCATGACAAGATAAAACACATTGAGATTGACATATATTTTATAAAAGAGAAGTTAGACAACAAGTTGATATGAACTCCCTATATGCCTACAAAGAAGCAAATTGCAGATGTGTTTACAAAGGGACTTAATGGTCATGACTTCTCAGTGATTATATCCAAGCTGGGAAAGGATGATATCTATTCACCAACTTGGGAGGGAGTGTCGGAAAACCGGTAGCTAATGAGGTATTTGCCGAGGTTCGCCGTGAAGAGCATCGTCGTCGTGTGATGCTTGGTGATTCCCCATCTCTCCAACTTGAGTCTTTTGCAATGGCTGCGCATTTCAATAATTTTGCATCGCAAAAAAAGCCTTGTGGTGAACACTGCAATAAATCGTATCATACTCAAGACACGTGTTGGGACATTCACGGTAAACAAGCAGATTGGGTCAATAATCGACTTCGCAAAAAAGGTCCTACTTCACGCGATCAGCGTATAGGCACTCCACCAAGCATTGTCAATTTTTCATAGGCACAAATGGTCACTTGTGTGCCTTTTTCTCTTGCTCAAACAGGTACTTCAAGTCCCTCTGTTGCTGATATGATTGACTCAGGTGAGACATGGATTGTTGACTAGGTGTTACCGATCATCAGACCGGTAATGCATATCTTTTCTATACTTATTTTCCACACTCGGGACAAAGAAAAGTGCATGTTGCAAATGGAAAATTTTCTGTGGTTGCTGGCACAGGGTTTATTCAGATAGTCATGATATTTTACTTGACAATGTTCTACATGTTCCTAGTTTATCCTATAATCTTTTATCTATCTGCAAGCTGACAAAAGATCTGAATTGTCATGCTCATTTCTCCAAATCTAGTATTTTTCAGGACTTGAAATCGGGGAAGAGGATTCAATGCTAGAGTGGTCAATGGCCTTTACCATCTTTCAAGTGATTCCTTTGCGATTAGGTCTATTGGTCTTTTTTCTATTTCTACAAACAACCAGATACTGTTACTTCACCATCGACTAGGACATCCAAGTTTCGTTTACATGAAACACTTGTTCCCTTCCTTATTCAAGTATAATAGTTTGTCTTTCCAATGTGATGTTTGTCAATTGGCTAAGCATACTCGAAAGTTTTTACCATCGCAATTATAGTGTCCTTTCCAACCATTTGCTTTGATTCATAGTGACATTTGGGGACATTCTCGTGTTAATACTCTTACATCTTGTCATTGGTTTATCTCTTTTATAAAAGATCATACACAGGTTTGTTGGGTTTATCTTTTTTAAGATAAATCTGATGCTGCAAATATTTTTAAAGAATTTTATAAATGGGTTTATACTCAATTCAATGAATGAATGAAAATGGTCTGCACTGATAATGGTACAGAGTATTTTAATTTGATTCTTGCTGATTTTTTTAAGAACAATGGGATTTTGCATCAAAGTTCTTATGTTGATACCCCTAAACAAAACGGTATTGCTGAGAGAAAAAAATCGTCACTTGCTTGAAGTGGCGAGGTCTCTCTTGTTCTCTGCCAATGTTCGAAAATATTTCTGGGGGGATGCGGTCCTTACTGCATGTTATTTAATCAAGAGATTACCAACAAAGATTCTAAACTTCAAAACACCACTTGATTGTTTCTCAAATTTGTTTCCAACATACAGAAACTTCTTGTTAGAGCCATGTTTCTTTGGGTGTGTCACTTTTGTACATGTGCCAAGTTAAGGTCGTTCCAAATTGGACCCACGGTCTTATAAGTGTGTTTTCGTAGGGTATTCAACCACACAAAAAGGATATAGGTGCTACAACTCTTAAAAAAAGAAATATTTCACATCATTGATGTCACTTTTTTTTTAAAAAAAAAACCTATTTTCTTTGTAATTTGTCTTAGGGCGAGAGTTTGTGTGATCCAAATTTCAAAAATCAATTTTTTTCCTTTAATGGTTTGAATTTTAACAATGTAACTCTGGGCTAAATTTGGAGGTTTCAAATCCAATTTCAAATTTTGAAATTTCAAATAAGGAAACAGATTTTTGGGAAATTTTTTTTGGGATCCTTGTCCACAAAATATGAAACATTATAAGGAAGTTTTGAATTTACAATTGCAGCAACCAAATTTATCTAAAGAAGAAAAGGAAAAAACCAACTCACCAAATCTCCAAAAATAGAAACCCTTCCTGGCCTCAATAAACCTACTCTTGATGAGTTAAAAACTTCTTTGATAATCCCCAGTAATCATCAAGTAGAGCCGGAAATCATTCCTAAAATCAAAGAACTACAGACCTATATACCAAGGAAACAATTAAAAGAGTAAAGGATGATGAGCCCTTGCATTTTCAAGAATTTGACTCAAAATCAAGTTCAGAAAAACATGATTTGGAAGTTCCTATTGCTTTGAGAAAAGGAACTCGATCTTGCACAAACCATCCAATTTCAAGGTTTATCGACTATGACCATCTTTCTAAACAGATGAAAACATTTGTCATCCAAAAATAATGAATGAGGCTATGAAGAAACCAGAATGGAAGGCTGCACTTATGGAAGAGATTCATGCCTTCGAGAAAAATAGAACATGGGAGGTAGTTGAAAAGCCAAGACATAAAGCTACAATTGGTTATAAGTGTGTATTTACACTTAAATACAATTCTGATGGAACAGTAGAACGGTATAAAGCCAGATTTGTTGCAAAATGATATACTCAAACTTATGGAGTTGATTATCAGGAAACTTTTGCTTAAGTAGTAAAGATCAATACTATAAAGGTTCTTTTGTCCTTGACTGCCAATTTGGATTTTCCATTACAACAGTTGGATGTCAAAAATGCCTTCTTGAAGAGTGAGCCAGGAGAAGAAATTTTCATGGATCTTCCTCCCGGAATAAATCAAGGTGGACAAGGGAAAGTGTGCAAATTGCGAAAATCTTTATATGGGTTAAAACAGTCTCCTCGTGCATGGTTTAACCGATTCATGAAGGCCATTAAAAAGCAAGGATATGTGCAAGCTCAAACTGATCACACCGTATTTAACAAACACAATGAAGGGAAAGTAACCATTCTAATTGTGTACGTTGATAATATTATTCTTATAGGTGATGATGTTGAAGAGATGACAAAAGTAAAGAAGGGTTTGGTTTTAGAATTTGAAATGAAGGATTTGGGAAATCTTCGATATTTTTTGGGAATGGAGGTTGCAAGAAATGAAACAGGAATCTCTGTCTCTCAAAGGAAGTATATCATGGACTTGTTAGAGGAGACCGGCATGTGCATGTTAGAATGCAAACAGGCAAAAACTCTCATGGATCCTAATGTGAGGTTGGGTGATCAAGAAACAAGCATTCCTGTTCTCCTAGCCTTCTTGAAGAGTGAGCTAGGAGAAGAAATTTTCATGGATCTTCCTCCTGGATTAAATCAAGGTGGACAAGGGAAAGTGTGCAAATTGCGAAAATCTTTATATGGGTTAAAACAGTCTCCTCGTGCATGGTTTAACCGATTCATGAAGGCCATTAAAAAGCAAGGATATGTGCAAGCTCAAA
The DNA here is from genome assembly GCF_009730915.1 of Dioscorea cayenensis subsp. rotundata. Classification (NCBI taxonomy): domain Eukaryota; kingdom Viridiplantae; phylum Streptophyta; class Magnoliopsida; order Dioscoreales; family Dioscoreaceae; genus Dioscorea; species Dioscorea cayenensis. The sequence goes on from NC_052486.1 coordinate 24,065,032, forward strand.
CTGATCACACCGTATTTAACAAACACAATGAAGGGAAAGTGACCATTCTAATTGTGTACGTTGATAATATTATTCTTATAGGTGATGATGTTGAAGAGATGACAAAAGTAAAGAAGGGTTTGGTTTCAGAATTTGAAATGAAGGATTTGGGAAATCTTCGATACTTTTTGGGAATGGAGGTTGCAAGAAATGAAACATGAATCTTTGTCTCTCAAAGGAAGTATATCATGGACTCGTTAGAGGAGACCGGCATGTGCATGTTAGAATGCAAACCGGCAAAAACTCCCATGGATCCTAATGTGAGGTTGGGTGATCAAGAAACAAGCATTCCTGTAGATCGAGGGAGATTCCAAAGGCCGCTTGGTAAGCTGATTTATCTTTCACATACTCATCCTGACATTGGTTTTACAGTGAGTTGCATGTCAATTTATGCATGCTCTTATGGTGGAACACATGGCAGCAGCAAACTGGGTGTTAAGATACCTTAAAGGAACTCCAGGTCGAGGGTTACTTTTCCAAAAGATCACTAATTGTGGAATTGAAGCATTCACTAATGCAGATTGGGCTGGCTTTATTGTGGATAGAAGATCAACTTCTGGATATTGTTCTTTTGTTTGGGGAAACTTAGTTACTTGGAAAAGTAAGAAACAAACAGTGGTGGCAAGAAGAAGTGCAGAAGTAGAGTTAAGATCACTAGCTCATGGTTTATGTGAAATATTGTGGCTAAAACATTTGCTTGAAGAACTAAGAATTGCAGCACAAATACCATTAAAGATATTTTGTGATAATAAGGTAGCGATAAACATCAGTCATTACCTTGTTCATCATGATAGAACAAAACACGTGGAGGTGGATCGACACTTCATTAAAGAAAGGGGGCGTTTGGTTCACGGTAATGTGCAAACATTACCGGGAATCTGGTGGTAATCTGTTCAGATTACCATGTTTGGTTACTGTAGCAGTGGTAATGTTGATAGTAATGTAAAATTACCAATAGTGAAATATTACCAAGTAAGGTGGTAATCACATTACCACCAAAAGCAGTGTCCATCCGGATTACCAAGTTGGTGGTAATCGATATGTATTTTTCCAATTATACCCCCACTCATTTAATGTAATTCCTTATTACACTCCCTAGTTTTTTTATTTTTCCTTTATTATTTTTTTAATATTATAATTTAATTATTTATTTATCTAAATACTTTAAATTAAGTTTTTTTCAAATTTTTTTATACGTAGGGATATTTTTGATAAATACAAATATATTTTTAAAAAATTGTGAAAAAAAATTATCTTTCATATTATAATTTAATTATTTATTTATCTAAATACTTTAAATTAAGTTTTTTTCAAATTTTTATACATAGGGGTATTTTTGGTAAATACAAAGGTATTTTTAAAAAAATTGTAAAAAAATAATTTTTTTGATATTATAATTTAATTATTTATTTATCTAAATACTTGAAATTAAGTTGTTCAAATTTTTATACATAGGGGTATTTTGGTAAATACAAAGGTATTTAAAAATTGTAAAAAACTAATTTTTGATATTATAATTTAAATTATTTATTTATTTAAATACTTTAAATTATATTTTTAAAAATTTTATACGTAGGGGTATTTTGATAAATACAAAGGTATTTTAAAAATTGCGAAAAAAATAATTTTTAATATTATAATTTAATTATTTATTTATCTAAATACTTTAAATTATATTTTTCAAAATTTTATATGTAAGGGTATTTTGATAAATTTGACATATTACTGAGGTGATTACCATGACTAACCAAACATAGTAATGAAAGATTACCAGTAATATAAATTCTCAACCAAACATGGTAATCTCACATTACCACAACATTCCCAGGCATATAACATTCCCGATCATATTACCATGGTAATCTCATTACCATGGTAATATATCATTACTGTGAACCAAACGCCCCCAAAAGGTGGAAGATGGAACAATATGCATTGTGTATGTTCCAACCTTAAGTCAAGTAGCTGATGTCCTGACTAAGAGCCTTTAGAAGCCTGATTTTGAGAAAATGATTGACAAGCTCAGATTGTTTAATATATATAGTTGAGCTTGAGGGGGAGTGTGATAAATCTTGTAATATTAGTTGTGATTGGTCTATATATGATTAGTCCATATATGATTAGCTATATATGGTTAGTAAATATTTGATTATTGTCATGTTTAAACAATTGTATTGTTAGAGTTTAGATTGTTTATAGCTCATATTGGGCCCATACCACCAAACCATAATATTTCTCTATATATACCCTTGTACTCTTTTCATGATTAATATCCAAAATATTTTTCCTATTCTCACATGGTACCAGAGTACTGAGTTAAACGCTAGCTGTTGCCGCCGCCGCCGCCTTTCCAAACCCTAGCCTTCAACCCGTCGCCGCCACCTCTACCGCTAGCCGTCGCTTATCTCTCGCCATTCTCGTTGTTATACAGGCACCTAGTGATGTTCCTCAATCCTCACCAGTGATGGCCTTGTCTTGTTGTTGAAGGATTTGTCTCTTTATCGTCATGTCTTCGTCTCGTGGGCGAGGTAAAGACTCCTCTTGTGGTGGTCGAAAAGCCGACTGTGGTGATTCTCAGGGTAGGTTTGTGTGCATCTTTTGTCGACGAACGGACCACACTGAAAATCATTGTTGGGATAAACATGGTCACCCGGTAGAGACCAATGCTAATACAGAGTTAGCCTATCCGTCCCTTACTTTTGGTGTTGAACAATTAGTTACTATCTTTTAGGCTGACTTTGCGCAGTTCCAGCAGTTACAGGGCGCAAGTTCTCATGCTATAGTCTCCTATCCTATTTCTTCAGGTAATGTCTTTCTTGCTTCCAGGGATAGTTACTAGATTATTGACTAAGGGGACTTCTCTCACATGACAGGTACAAAATCCTTTTTTCCAAAATCTTTCTCCATCTGCTTTTCGTTATGTGGAAATTGCCGATAGACTATCTTGCTTAGTGCCCGGAGAAGGAGTTGTGCAGGCTTCCTCTCAGCTTAAGCTGTAACTAATATTCTTTTGTTCCTGAATTTCCTGTCAACTTCCGTTTCTGCGATCACTAAACAGTTGAATTGTAGTGTGACTTTTTTTCCTTTTTCACTACACTTTTCAGGATCTTTGGAAGGGGAAAAGAATTGGTTTGGGGCGTAATCGTGGTGACGACGTGTATACGTTAGTGCGTGATAATATTCCTTGTGGTTTGGTAGCTTCTATTTTGGACACCGAGTGATCACTCATATGGCACTGTAGATTAGGTTATTCTTCTCTTAGTCGTCTTCAGCAGGCTTTGCCTTGGATTCGGGTCGAGTCATTTGAATGTGAGTCGTGTCAGTTGGTAAGCATCATCATGCTACTTTTAAATGTTCTACTATAGGGTCTAGTCAGTGATCACTTGATCTAGTTCATTATGATGTTTGGAGACCTTCTACTAATCATTGTTACTATATTGTGTTTGTTGATGATTTTTCTCGAGTGCCATAGGTATATTTGTTTAAAGATTGTCGGTCAATTGTTGATGTCCTTAAAACATTTATTTTGGAAGTACAAAATTAGTTTTCCACTTTTCTCAAATGTCTTGGTACTGATAATGCTTTAGAATTTGAATCTTCTGATGTAAATTCTTTGTGCGTGTCTTTTGAGATTATTCATCAAACCACATGTCCACACACCTCTCAACAGAATGGGTTGTTGAAAGAAAGCATCGTCACATCTTAGATGTTGCGCACACTCTCTTAGTGGAGCATAATGTCTCTAGGTGTTTGTGGTATAATATTATCTTAACTGCAATATATCTTATTAATCGTATGCCATCTGCACCCCTAGGAGGAGAGGCCTCTCTACGTGGTCTTTTACCTGACACTGAGTTGTTTCGCTTATCCCTTAGTGTTTTTTTGTTGTGTTGGTTTTGTTCAGGATTTAACTCCTGGTTTGGATAAATTGTGCCCGCATGCTCTTAGATGTGTCTTTGTCAATATTCTCGCACCCAACGTGGATATTGTTTATACCACCCGACTAGTCTGAAGTACTATGTGTCTATGGATGTCACGTTTTTGAGTCTCAATCTTTTTTTTGGTTGACTCGGGTTCTCACAATTTGTTGACTGCGTCATTTGATATTGTTCTCCCTATTCTTGTTTCGATCACTTTGCCTATGCATATGCCTACTGTGACGCTTCCTCCAGTAGATCCAGATGATGACCGTTATGGACATGTTTACCATCACCGCCAACATGTACCACCGCCAGATCAACCCCTTCCAGTCATCTCCCCGAACCATGCAGACCCGTCTCTTAATCTTCCCATTGCCTTTCACAAACGTATTCGTTCTTGTACCAAACATCCCATCTCAGTTTTTGTTTCTTATGATAATCTTCACCCGTCCTTTCGCATCTTTGCTTTTTCCTTGTCTGTTGAGTCAATCCCCAGGAACTAGCAGGATGCATGTCTGCTTCCATAATGGCAGATGGTAATGGATGAGGAAATGGAAGCCTTGAGATCTTGTGGTACATGGGAGCTTGTGTCTCGCTCTGCTGATGCCAGTGTCGTCACTTGCCGATGGGTCTTCTCTGTTAAGCACAAAGCTAATGGTACAGTTGATCGCTACAAAACCCGATTGCTGGCCCATGGTTTTATTCAGACTTATGGTGTCGATTATGCTGAGACTTTTTCACCGATTGCTCATCTGAATTCATTCGCATTTTACTGTTGGTAGCTATGAATCAATCATGAGCACTCTGTCAACTCGATGTGAAGAATGTCTTTCTTTATGGAGACTTAGTGGAGATGGTGTTTATGGAGCAACCCCCGGGGTATGTTGCTCAGGGGGAGAATCTAGTTTGCCAGCTCAAGAAAGCGATTTATGGTTTGAAACAGAGTCCTCGTGCATGGTTTGAAAAAGTTTAGTGTAATTGCAGTTGCAAATGGTTTTAGCAGGTGCAATGTGGATCACTCTGTGTTCTATAAGAACACTTCATCTGGATGTATTATGCTTGCGGTATGTCGATGACATCTTATTGACGGGTAGCGATCGTCAGGACATTCAAAGAACTAAGGAGCATTTAATGAAGCATTTTGTACACCTATTGAGCAGTCACCACCCTTCTTGGAGAAATCTTCCCATCTCTCAAAGATCAACGTCAATACAGATGTCTGATTAGCAAGCTCATTTATCTAACAGTTACTCGTCCAGATATATCATACGCAATTGGACTCCTGAATCAGTTTATACATGAGCCATGAGAAGTTCACTGGCAAGGTGCTTTGAGGGTTCTTGCATATGATAAAGGAGCTCATGGCAAGGTCTTCTCTACAAGAATCATGGTCACCTGGACATTGCAACCTATTTTGACTCGGGTTATGCTGGCGATAGAGGAGACAAAAAATCTACGTCTGGTTTCTGTACGTATGTTGGTGGAAACTGTTGGGTATTGGGCTCCCGTCCTATGTGGAGAAAAGCCCAAATGGTCCAAGCCCATTAGGGTTCACTTTATTAAGTGTTTTCCATCATATTAGGGTTAAGAGAGTGAAAAATCTGGGGTGATAGCCGCCGCAAAGATAAAAACGGCAGATTTTCGCAGGGTTCGGATTTGACAGGAGCAGCAAATTCAAGCTGGTGTTTGGAGGGTCAAACGATGTCCGATTGAGCTGAAATTTGGTGGGCACGTTCGGGACTTGCAGAGCTTGATTTCCACCAGACGGTTTGTGATTTGGCTTCTCCTAGCTCAAGATATGAGGGTCAGAACAGAAGCTACAGAATATTGCTTTTGTTTCCAATATAGCTTGTTTTAGCTATTGTTTTGGTCAAGTTGTATTTTTATTTATGCTCATTCTTGAGACTCTCTTGTACCCTGAATTTGATCATAGTGGAGCTTGGATTGGTCAAGATTGACCCGTGGTTTTTCACCCTTGATTTAAGGGTTTTCCACGTAAAATTTGGTGTCTTGTGTGATTGCAATTTTGGTCTTGTTAGGTTGCTCTCCTTCATCTAGCAAGCTTGGGGATTGTTTATTTGTTTACAATCTATTGAGATTGTTGCTTAATTCCCATCAGAAACTTGGTTACTTAGCGAAGCAAGAAGCAGAATGTGGTTTCAAGATCGAGTGCCGAAGCAGAGTACAGATCAATGGCACAGACAGCTTGTGAGATGGTTTAGGTGCAGTTTCTTCCATCTGAGTTAGGATTCCCCATCACGATACATATGCAGATGTTGTGTGATATTCAAGCCACCATCTTCATTGCAAACAATCTAACATTCCATGAACGTACCAAGCATGTGGAGGTTGATTATCACTATGTTCGTAATATGGTATTGAAAGGAGTCATCTTTACGCTATACACCCACTCGTCTGAACAACTGACGGATATCTTCACCAATGGTTTAAGTGTTAAAGTCTGTAGTAATCTATGTAACAAGTAGGGTATGTTCGATATATATGCTCCAGCTGGAAGGGGAGTGTTGGAGTTTAGATTGGTTAATGGGCCATATTGGGCTCATACCACAAAACTCTAATATTTCTTTATATATATACCCTTTGTACTCTTTTCCTGATTGATATCCAAATAATTTTGCCTATTCTCACATGTATATTTTTATCTCATTTCCTTTTCTTCTAGGATTTGATTAGCCTTGATGATACATAGCTATATAAGCCTTTGTAAAGAGATCAGACAATTTTTTCTTGAGAATTATTCTTCATAGTAGTGTTCTTCATTGCTTCTTTCCTTCCATTATCTTTTAGTATATATACACATTAATGAGCATTTCCTTTTTCACACTTAGGTTCAGCTAGATATGTTATTGACGCCTAACTACTTTTTAGATTGCATATATAGAAAGGAGACAAACTGGTGCCCTATTTGTATTTGTGTGAGATAAATAGGAAGATCAGCTATATTCTGTTAAAGTGACACTTTAAAGTAGCAACCGATGAGCAAACAGTGAACTAGAAAATGTTTTCACATACCATTGATATAATCACAGCATCGGCTTCCCGCCCTTGAAAACTGTCTATGGTTGCAACCTCAACACCAGAGGCTTCAGGAAATTCATCAAGTTTGTCCCTTAGAAGCTGCACTTGAGCAATATACGGGGATTGTACTGCAATGGCACTTGCAGAGACACCTGCAGAGTTGCATCCAGAAGAATTCAAATAAAAATACAGACAACATTGACAAAACAGTGTCATTGCAGCGAAACATAGGTAGCTAAACAAAAAGACACACTAATCTTCTATCAGAGAAAAGAGGTCAAGAAACCAAAAAACAACATATACTGAAAGATATAGATGTAGAGCTGGTATAAAATGTAACCACAATTTTGAGGCTTTTATCCCAAGGGTTCTTTAGATTGTAAATTTATTGGATGCAACTGTATACTTGGATCTGAAATTGCTTGTTGGTCCAACATGAGACATTATGGGAGTAAGTACTGAATTACAGTCTCAACAAGATTACCCTATTTCTCTTTGATGAATGTGGTTATCCAATTTTATCAAAAGGAAAAAAAAGACTACCCTAGATAAACATTTTTTATGGTAACCTCATAAATTTATTGTAAGGTTGAAAACCAAAAGCTAGCTTTGGAAGGAGGGATATCCATAGTGAATGCCGTCTATTAACTATTCCTTAACATATTAATTTGATGAAAAATAATCTGTGTTATTCAATAGATGTTACAATCTACAATGAAACATGTATGAAATATCATTATTTTCATATGTTTTTCAAGCTGTTACTAATTGAAGATTATGCATATGATTACTAATTGAACTTGTCAATCAAACAAAGGTTGGTGCCCTTATAGAAGATAGCAGAGAAAATGATAGGCAACGAAACAAAGGCCAGAGCATGTACCAAGATTATTGGTGAAGAAACTTGTTAATGAAGACATAGAGGACAATGGAAGTCCTAGCCATCTTTCCAGTATTGCATATTGCCAGGGAAGAAAAAGAATACCTGAATAAATAAGGTTGAAGACATGTCGTACAACAATATCTGCTTCACCTTCATTGTAGAAGGAACCAGTTCCAGCTAGATCCAAATGCTCCTCACAACCAACATATAAGCTACCATATGGCATTCGTGTATCAAGCAAAAGCAGTGCACACTGAGTAATCCATGTAGCCTGCTTTAAAGCAAAGTTGTCATATATAACACCATATAACACACTCTCAAGGGCACTCATATCAGAAACTAAATAGCACTCAAATTCACCAAGAGCTGGAAAGGTAAAAGATGATAACATGTTAGTTCCTTAAGGCAATCATATCAGAAGTTAAATTAGCAGGAATATTAACCAAGTGCAGGTTCCAACTATTGATAAGGAATCAAGAAAAATGGGGGAAAAAGGGGAAAAAATCAGCAGTGGGGTATTAAATGCATCTGCTAGAACTAGGGACTATAGATTAGACCTACCAAACCAACCCTTTTACATTTCAAGTCCTTCCTAAGCTTCATCTCTTGCAAGTTTGCCATTGTAGATTTATAGAAAAGGAGAAATTATCTCAACAAACAAGCAAGAAAATCTCAATTTCCAGTTATCCACACCCACAGGAACATGGCGAGGGTGCAATATAATAGTAGAACACAAGTTACCAGCTTACCTTGACAAATGGAGAATCAACAAGAAGATGCGAAGAGACAGTTGGAGAAGACTGCAGAAGACCATCATACATCTCTCTTGATGCCCAATTTGCAATTGCATCATGCATTCGATATTGAACAGTTAATTTTGTAGCTAAAATACCATCAAACAAAGGTGACGCTCTTTCCAAAAGGGAGATGCCAAGACCACCTTCCAGGGCCTTCCTAGATAAAATCACTGGTGCAAGTTGACACTGGTCACCAGCCAAAATGCAACGCTTACCTTGCAGAATAGGGATCCAGCATGATGGTTCAATTGCTTGTGCTGCTTCATCTATAATCACAAGATCAAAACTCTCCACTCTGCGGATAAGGGGATCAGCAGCTCCAGTATTAGTGGAAAGTATAACCTGAGCACTTGAAAGTACTTCCTTTATGGTTTCCTTCTCTTTTTTCTTCAAAGTTTTTCCAAGTTGTTTTAGGAGCTGGCGTATACCTGCTGCTAGAGAATCATCCTTTAAGCAATGCCGTAGATCCTTCCTTAAATCAGATTTTTTCCTCTCAAATTCTTTCTTGAAATTTGCGAGCTTGTCGTTGACGATTTCTCCTAAGGACTTGGAAGCCACAGATGCAGATATTCTAGCTGGGTTTCCAACCCGTACAATATTTAATCCGTTACCCGAGAGCCTTTCAACCATGTTGTCAACAGCAGCATTAGTAGGAGCCGTCACAAGTACACGTTCACCTTGCTGAACAGCAAGGGTTATCAATTCTTTTAACAAACCTGACTTTCCAGTACCAGGAGGCCCTTGGATTACTAGCAGAGGTCGCTTCTTATTCAAGCCCAAGGCAATTGTTTTTAGCTGGGAATCATCAAAACTTTTATTCACCATCATCCCTTCAAATTCCAATTGACCCCACTCCACCAATTGATTCTTCTCCAACCATGCGATAACTTCTCTATCTCCAAATAGTGTAGCAACCACTGCAATAGAGGGATTTTTCTTCTGTAAACCATTCTTTTGAAGAAGCATTAATGCTTCACAATTGCGCTGACATAAAACATAGATAAGAAACATCATATTTATGAGAGAAGATCTAACTCAAAAAGGAGACACAAAACTGCTATCCAGGAAACAAGTGTTTAGGCCCAAAAGACATAATAACAATTAAGTGCCAAACTTTACACTGGGAACAGAAACCAAACAGATCTAAATTTGTAATCATTCAGCTAGCCTATTAGTCTATTACTGGATGAAGCTGATGAAGAATCTTTCCACGATGAGGAGCAAGAAATAAAAAATGAACATGAGGAATTGCCTAACGCTCCATTGCTTTTGGGGTCTACCATATGAAGCTGAATCCTACTTCAGCTTGCATTCATATGACTTTAAAACATTAACTCACTCAATCAGTATGGTCAGCAGAAGAATGACGAGCATCGTGAAGTTAGGTAGGGCATAATAATAGACTAGCTGATATTCTAATTATAGCAAGACATTAAGGAGAATTGCATGAATATCAATTGCAGCTTAATTATAGGAGATGTACACATCTTATTGCAGCCTAATCACATGAATCTACATGTAAGTCTTAGGTTATAAAAGAACAGCAACCCAGGGCAATCCTATTATCCTTGTAACTTCATATTTTCAAGTAGTTACCTTGTTTTGTTGCATAAGTTTTTATAGAGTCAGAAACTTAGGCCCTAAGCAATTAGGGATTCTCAGGTTGATCTATGCAAACAGTTCCAACAGAAGTCAGACGGTGCTCTCAGAACAAATGAAAGTTGACTCCAAAATAATTTAATTTCTTAAGGCACCAACATTATTCAACATTAATTGAAAATGGAAATCAACCCTTAACAATTATACACAACCAAACATTTTATTTGAATTTGATTCAACCTAAAAGCCCAGTTGATTTTCATACCTCATATGTCAGTGCATCAGCCAATCCTTGTATCTTGTCAATGCGCACACTTTTCCCAAATAGCTTAGAAAAGGTGGGATCCCCATGGCGAGATTCCAAGGCGACAGTTATACTGCAGCCATCCTCACCTAAATTGTTAACAAAGCCTTGCATACAAGAAGTTGCACCTGCGCCCCTGCTATTGCATGTTCTTACACAAACCATGTCCCCTGGAGAGAGACTAGTAGGAGGTAATCTATTATTCCGTTCAACTCTAAATAATACCAAATGCATACCACCCAAGCCTGTAAAAATCAGATCACTAATTATAAAACTCTTGATAAGAAAAATATCTAAATAACACAAATAATGATTGAAAGAAATATATAAAAAATGGGAAGGCTCAGATTATTGTAGAGAGAGAAGGTAATGCTTATTTAGGTTCTAAGAATTGAAGAGAGAAATAAATTCAGTTATCATACTACATACTTGGGGCATCACATGAAGACACGAAGGCAGCTCCCTTCAAGAGCAAGAATGTAACTATTTCCACATCTTCATATTCATGACAATGTAAAGAAACATAATGGCGGTAACAACTCATGATGTCTCTCTGAGCATGTAAAGAAGTTGTTTCCACCAAAAAGTCAATCCAAGTTTAAAAATCTAGAGAGAGAACAGTGATCAAACTGTCCTTTTCATCAAAGATGTTTATAAGAAGCATTTGAACAATGATAAACAGCACAAGGAACATGATTGAAAACTCACCAATAGAGGAGCTAATCGCATTTAGATTGCAAATCGTGTCACATTGCTCTTGTTGAGCCTGCCCATGGCTAACGAGGTACTCAATTGGTTTTGATGAGTCTGAGTTCTCATCAGGAGTGGGAACAGCATTCAGTTCCTCTTGTGTAAATTCCAGTTCTGAATCACGTTCAATGCGCAGAAGGTCGGACATGTGGTCTACAAATTCCTCTATCCTGCTTTGTATTACTTTAGCCTTCCCCAGCTCCATTCCTAGACCACTATGTACAGGCTTGGCATGGGGAGTTTTCCGCACAGCTTCACGATGTTGTGCTGCAAATGCACGGGCACAGAGGCTTAGGGTTCTTGTATAAAAGGCAAAAAATAAAACAGGCTTTTTCTTTCTCTTTCGTTTTCTTTTTTTTTTTTTTAACTCTCTGGCTTGATTAATGGTAAGGCTAGAGGGCCATCGGCCATGGATTCCAACAATCCAAATAAGGAAGATGCTAGTAGAGGGGAAGAGGAAAGAAAAAAAATATATGAGGAGAAAACCTGAGCTGGCAAACTCTTTAAGGAGCTTCCAGGACTCGGTGGAGCGCCAGTCGGAGAAGACGGACTTGCGCTGGAGGTCCTGGAGGATATCACGAAGCTCACGTTGGAAGTGATCGAAGAGGGTGGGGTAATGCGTGCAGGCCTTGAAACAGAGGGCCTCAAGGCCCTTTGGCACGGGGACAGCGTGCAGATAAGGCTGGGCCTGGATGACGAAGGCCAGACTCCCTGTAGAAGCAGCATTTCCGATTAGGCGCTGCCTGAGCTCAGGGAAGTCGCCCTGGAGCTCGGCGGAGGCGAAATCGGAGGCCATAGAGCGCATGCCCTGGCAGATCCAACGGATCACACACTTGCCAAGCTCCTTCCGTCCTAAGGGATCCCCATTCTGGTAGAGCGTCCCCACGCGGATGGAAGCCTCCTCGGCCGACGGCACGCACGAGGCATCATCCCTTTTCGGTCTTCCCTTAGGCTGAAGCACAGCTTTTCTCTTCCTTCTTCTCCTGACGGGGGTGCTGCGCTGGGCTGGTGATGACGGCAATGACAAGAAGATCGATAGAGGGCGTCTGATGCGACTTATGGGCGGGGCGAAGAAGTGGGGTGAGCGCGACAAGGAGCCGGCAATCCCCTCCCTGATGCAAGACCCGTTGAACACCGCCGAGAATCCACGGAAGCAGGAGCCGATACCTTCCATCGCTCCTCCTCTCGGCCGAAAAGTACCTTTCGCGTCTCTCTTCTATTCTATATATATCTATATATAATTAGTACATATTTCGGTGCTAATTTTGCTTCGCCATACTCCCATTCCCATATAGCCCAAGTAACCAGCAGAGACGATCACTGTCGCACTTGGTGACTCTCATGGCCGAGAAAGTACCACCAGCCCTGACCGCATAGACCCTCGCAAGCCTCCAAATCTGCATCCAACACGCCCCCGTGGCCCATTCTCTCCTCCTAATGGGTCCACATGGGAAACCATAAGACCAGAGGCCGGCCACGATAACTCAAATGAATCTTTTGGGCCCACGATTTTTTTATTTTTTCTAACGGCGCGTTCCCCTCATTGGTTGTTACATGTTTCAGCCTTTCAGGCATATTTTCGAGCACGTGGCCCACGGCCATCCTTGGGATTGGGAATATATACAACGTAGAAGAAAGAAAATTAAAAAAACAAAACCATATAGATTTTTGAAGAAAAAAACTCAAAACCATACAAGTTGTCATATAATTCTCCGATAATATGTTATGAATGCCGGGAGGTTGACTGGAGTTTCAGAGCCGCCAAAGAGATTAAATGAAGAGAGGCACATGCAGAGGAGCAAGGAAGCTGATGTGGTTAAGTCAGCTGATGTGGAAGCATCTCCACCAGTGATCCGCAGGAGCAATAGAGTGAGGCATAAGAACATCAGATTGGTGGGTTATCATACTCCCGACATAGTGGCAGCAGGTAAAGACCACATTGGCTGTGGAGATGAATTAGTTATGCCAACGTGGCAGTAAAGAAAGGAACGATTAGTTGGAAATGTTAGTATGCTCACTATGGAAGTAGATATAAAAGAAGTAGAGCAAGGAAGAGAGGGGGCAGCGAAGAACATTGAAGAAGCTTGGGCCTGGCGTGGTTCTCCGGCGACTCTTCGGTGACCTAGTTGGGAGGGAAGACTTTTGCACATATCTTACTATCGATTCTACTTATTTTCGGGCACAACCCATTGACAACATTACCATCAAGACATCTAACAAAACTCGAACTTGAGATCTCTTAAATATCTCACTTGCTTTTCACAATGAGACCAATACTATTAGGCTATAAATCCTTTGGTCACTTAGTAATTATTGTAAAATAAATTATATAATTTTTTTAATAAGAGGACTATTAAACAATATCCTTGCCCACAACTATAAATTAAAATATCTATATGTATGGAAATGGAATCACGTCACAAGTGAATTCAGGTTAGTATCCTTCCTGTGTTATTAAGTATTCCAATACCATAAAAACAGAATACACAGATCTCTCCAAGCGGAGTACAGAAATTTGGAGGAAGCAAGCAAGAAAAGCTGCAAAACGGGGGGCCACAAGTAATTGCCCGCCCATCGGACGGCCCAACTTTGGCGAACTGCATTGCATCACCAAAGCATTTTTACACTGCCCAGTCTAGCTCAAAGTTCATAAGGATCATCAAATCCCATTGTCCACCACATCCACTGTGAAAGAGTGCCCTTCATAGAATGTTCAGTGCAGTAGAACCAACAGTTCATGTACAAAACAGGTGGAACAGAAACATTATCAACTTGCACCAGTTCCAATGAGCTTTATGTACAAGGGGTACAGACAGCAGCGGAAGCATGCAACTCCATGACATGGTCATCTCATCTTCAAGAGAATCTTGACGCAAATTAGGCCACATAAAACCATAACCATTCAGATTAAAACTATTCTTCACTGGTTGGTGTAGAGTCCAATAAGGCTGATGCTCCTTGAAATTCACTAGCTGGTATATCTTTTCTATCCACGCTGAAGAACGAGCAGTTCTGGAATGCATCAAGGCTACTAGCTATTAAACGATTCAAACCACCAAGGCTAATGCTCTCGTCAATGATCATATCATGCCCCTGATATCTAGAAGAAGGCATTTCCAAATCCAACGGTCCCAAAGAATCTGGCTGCAGGGAACAAATAAAACACAAGCAAATTAGAGACTCATTGATCTATTTCAAACCATGAATGAATTAAGTGTGAGAGAATCAAGTACCCAAAAGACATCTGATAAGCATGGATCCTTGTCGATTTTGTTTTGCTTCTCAATATCAGGCAGTATATCTTCAGCGGACTCTGATACCAATTCATTCAACTCAGCATCAGATGGAATTTCTTCAGCAGCCGCAGATGCAACTTTCAGATATTTGCTTGAAGGCTCATCTAGAGGGCTGGATTCAACAAGATCCTATCCAAAACAAGTGAAATATTCATTGTTTATGAGCCAGCATCTTTTTCTACAGGATAGAACACCAAATTAAAATGGCAAACCTTAAGATAATCCTCAAAGGCCAAGGAATGTGTACAAGTGTTCTCTCTTAAAACAAAATTAGAGGAACTAATCAATGGGTTTGAATCCTCTCGCTTGGCATCTGGGAATGACCGGAAGGAGAACCCATCGCAAGTTTCTTCAGCATGCCAGATGGACTGAGGCAACCTAGTTGGTGATCCAGGTGACTGCTGCCCGGCTATCTGTGCAGCAATAGCTGCATCAAATGAATCATAGCTAGATTGCATTTGCTCTGGATTTGGTGCAGCATAAGTAGAACCAAAATTGGCAGCTTTTGATGCTTCAGACAGTAAATCTCCAACACTCATAAGACTATCAGCCCATTGCCCAGCCGAAAATGTTGCATCATTTCTCGTTCTCTGGTAACATAAAATACAGGGAACAAACATAAGTAGCCAAAACAGCTTAGTCTTAGACAAGTAGACCAAATATGGAAAGCTAAACAATGATATTCACCTGTTCAATAATATCATCATCTCTATCTTCCTTTTCAAATATGCAAGGGGTTTGTCCACAGGAGTCAGGAAGGCCTTCTCTTCGCTCTGTAGAAAGGCAGCAATTCAAAGAAGGAGATACTACTGAATTTGGTTGATCTTTAGAAGGTTCCACACATTTTCTGGAGATGCAACAAAAAGTTGCTGAAAAATCAATGCTCTTCCCTAGAGGAATACCTGTTCTGGCATAACCTTCGTGGTTTGCTCTTGTTTGGATGCTCTTGTCAAGATGAGGAACATCACAAGTTATGGGAATGGTCTCTGAACTATGGGCTGCAACTGGGAACCAGCCATACCTACACAGGAAGTTAAGTCAAATAATTAGTCGTTATAAAGGCAACACAACTTCAAATAGTCTGTCTTCAAACAGGTCAATAACGAACCTTAATCGGAAAATAGTAGGGCTACCAATTGTAGCATACACATCTGCTGCACTTGCATCAGTGTCTTCAATGGTCCATTTCTGGCAACTTGCTATATCTCTCTGCTGAATAATATAGGGAAAAAGAACGAGTTCCCCATATGCTATGCTTGAGTTGCCCCATTTGCGGTTGAGATGTTCAAGAACTGATGATATCCTTTTCCGAGCACTTAAAGTAAGCTCAAGGTGCGGATTTTGGGAATCCTATGAAGCAGGGGATGCAATCAAGAAGTGATGAGGCAAACAATAGTTTTGTGCATGTGTTACTTTAAGTGGAAAATAATGCTTAACATACAGATGATTGCCTTTATCTCTGACAAAGCAAATCTATGCCTTACGCCTGTCATGAGATACCAGTCAAAGTAGAATACAGTTTTTTTTTTTTCAAAAAAAAAAGGGAAGAAAGCTCTGCCTGAGGCTTAGAAAAGAAAAAGCTGATGAGAATTCACATGTAGCGGATCATTTTGGATAGATTGCTAAACAGCTTTAAAAATAATGAAATACAGCAGCAACTAGCAATTTTAGAGAGCAAAGGTAACTTCGCTATACCTTTTCAAGTGCTCTGCGGGTATATTCATCAATTGGGAATAACTGCAGCTTCAGTTTTCCAGAAGGATGTACAAGTGTTTTTCTGATCTGATGTGAGCAGGTTTCTCCCAACAGAAAAGGGGGAGGAGGGTGTGTGATGTCTACAGAAACATTAATATTTTTTTTCCCTGGACAATGCATATTGAAAGTTTGTTGATGATCTCTTCCATTACTTGTATGCTCCAACTGCTCAGCAGCATCAGCAACCAGTGAAATACCAGCCATTGCAGCCTTCTCCCATCTTTTACAAGCAGCAGATACACCCATACCTGCTATACATCCAATAATATGAAGATATTAGCAATTCAAATGTAAGGTTCCCAAAGATTATATTAATAGTTTCCAATTAAAATATGCCTGAAGGCTGTGCACAATGGGCAAATTAAAAACTAAAAGATACGTCCAAGGCTTCAAGTTCCACTTGGTTAAGGACATCACCTGTTCTTCGTTTTTGCCTCACAATTTTTTGAGTGGACAAGTCCTCTTTATTGAAAGTGATGGCTGCTCCACTGCGCCTCCACGAGGCACCTTTAGTAGCTTTTATCTTTGGAGCATTTTGAGTATCAACATCAATCAATTTCACTGGGTGGGCATCAGTTTCTGCTGCCTTACTAAGAAACATTGTCGAAGGTGCAGATGAAGAATTTTCTCCTTGAGAAGGGTGCCTCTTTCTAGTCTTGTTCCGGTCCTTCAAGAGTTGGTTTTCCTGCAGACAAAAAATGTGGATTTAAGTGCCTGAAAAACAAAGGGCTACAACATTCTCGATATAAGCATGGAGAAATACAAAAAGAAACAACTAACCAAAGCTTCTATGAATATCTTGAACCTCCTTGGTTTCAAATGAAGCTTCGAGGCACTGCAGCTAAATTTTTCAAGTAAAGACCACCTGCGATACAATCAAGGAAAAAAAGATGTTGTCCTTATCAAGTAAACATGTGGCATGCTTTTAAAAGGTAGTCCAACTTATGGTATCAGATCAATATGTTCTAAGAAAAAATCTTTGATTAACAATTTCATCACGAACAAATTAAAACTTTTTTGGGCCTCAGAATCTGTAGTAAAAATAACAAGTCCTTGCATGAAGCAAAGAATTTACCAATTATGAGTTCAGTGCTTAAATTCATTCATCCAAAGGTGCTTAACAGAGATCTGCTTAGTACCTAGGGTGAAGAACTAATTTTCCAAATCAAGCATTAAAAATGAGAAGAAAATAAACAAAAACTGAAAATATTTTTCACATACAGTTAAGGAAAAATAACTTGCATTGACAAATCAACAAGACCCATTTTATTCATCAGAACAAATGGGGAAGAATTGGTTACCCTGATTATCAGTAACTGTCACCTGTTACTTGCACCCTATATTATGGATATTTTTCATAAATGAGGACCGGGCATTTGTTATTGTCAGTCTCTTTTTTTTTTGGAAAGAGGAGCGGGGCCAACCCACTAGAGACCCAGGGACGTGCACAAGCCTCGGTGGAACAAGTGGGGACGAGGCCGCGCTCACATGGGCGCTGGAACCACTCGTACACAACCACTATTCACAACTCCCAGAAATGTGCCCTCAGCCGAGAATCGAACTCTCACCACTCGGTGAGAGCTCTATCGGCGACCCGTGTACCAATAGACCCGAAGGTCGTTGGCAATTATTGCCAGTCTCTTGGTGCCCAATACCTTTTAGCTATTTTTCACAATCATCTGGATATCTTTTATAAATGAGGATTGGGTATTTGTCAACTGTGATGACACAGTAGTGCAGGTCTTGAGGATACCTAAGCCTTCCCACTGAAAAGTGTTGTTCACAGGTGGACCTTATATATCATAAAGATTTAGATGCACAGGAAACAAAAGACAGGTGCCTATACTTCAGGTCACATACAAAGGAAACTGGTAACTTGCAACGTGAAATTCATAGGTTCAGCTCATTTTAATTTAATTTAATTTTTTTTATTTTTTATTTTTATTTTTTTTACCATATTACAAGCTAGACAAAATGATGGCTTGTTGCTCCAATCTGCTTTCTCAGCATCAAAAGCATCATTATTAAGGATAGATACATATGATCTTTGTAACCTGGTCTAACATGATAAAATGGCGTGAGAACTAAAATCACCAGACAGAGAAGAGGTAAAAAGTGTGGGATTTATGAATGTGTGAATAGTGAAGCTCAATCAACAAAAGCATCCAACTTCAGCTAAAAGAATACTGCCCCTACAACTACTCAATGCACTTTGGAGGAGGTATTAAAGAAAAATTAGAATAAGAAAGAGGCAACATTCACTTGTGAATAAGCTATTATTCTATGGGAAATAAACAGCAATACTTCACATTTATGACAAGGGTCTGAAAAGCAATGCCAACTCAAATAAATTACCCACGTGCAATTAAATTCCTGCTAATAAAAGCATAATTGTGGCTTAATTCATAACAAGTGTCCATTTTGAAGAGAGTGAGAGAAAACTTCCAGCAAGATGATGACATTGCAATGTGATCAATCTAGAAATATAGCTCAATTATTCCACGAGAAGTATGACAAGTGAGACTGGTAAATAAGACAAAAGCCCTATTTATTCAACGTGGAGTTAACTGCAGTAATATCTCATCTTAAAGGTAAAATGTAGAATCATCATTCAATCTGAGACACCATCAAGGCTTGAAATTTGAAAACAATCATATGCACTGAATCTGCCCTCAAATATACAATCAAAACCTTATCCAGGAGGTACATGAATTCCTAAAATGACTTTGACAAGAGGCTCATTGCCAAAAACAATAGCAGTCTCAGAAAGAAAACATGGGAGATCTCCCATAATTTGACCAAGAAAGATGATTGGAAATTAAAAGTAAACTCGAACACATCTAGCATGCTGAAAAATATGTGTTGTCAAATCTATGGAAAATGGTTAGATAGTTACCATCGAAGCATGGCAGCAATGGTATCCTTCGAATTTTTTGCATCGAGAGAAAAGCCAGGAGCAAGAAGCTTGTTGATGCGTCGTACAAGACGGTAGTAATAATGCCTCACCTGTACACAAAAGTTAAAAAAAATGATAAATATGACTGGAGAACTGTCTAGACTATTTGTACATTGATGACTAAAATAGATCTGGTGCATGTATAAAGATTTTGACTGGCAAGAGACAAATCTTCCAGGTCTTGTCTGAAAACGCAGAAAAATTTTACACGTAATAGAATAATCATGAGCGGGTTTGTCACCATTGTATCACTTTCCTATGAATTGCTTAAAGCACCTTTGGCAAAAATCATGATCACAAACAACCAAATATTGAGGTATTATCAAGTTCAGGCCAAAAAAATCATCCTTGAGCCACTCCCTCAACTTCATTAGAGAACAATAAAAATTGATAACATACAAAATAATCCACAATACTATCATGTCACAAAACAAATACATAACAGTTGATGGCCTTGTTTGTGCAGATAATTTAATGAATTTGTAGCATATCTAAGAAATACTCCAACTATGAATATGTTAATTAGTTTGCTTTGTGGATAATTATACAGGCTGAGTATGCATTGGGTATAATATCATGATTTCAGCAAGTAAATGGTTTTCCCAATTGCTCAAAAAAAGTTGAAAGAATGTTGGCAAAGAAAATTTGATAAATTCTGGCTGCAACCATACTAAATACCATTGCATGAATAAGTTAAATATACCAATAAATGAAACAGGACAATTAAAAGTAATAAGTAGACATAGCATCCTTAGTTATTTCTGTTATTATAAGTACACACATTTTAAAAAAAATAAAAATAAAACAAGATCGCTTCATCCATAGAGGTCACCTGATCTCTATTTTTACTTTGAACACGGCATGTGATCTTTTCAAAATTCTGCATAAAAACAAAAGATCATTAAATTTTTTTGGTAAATAAGGGAAGGACAATTCACTAGTACAGGTTTGGCAGAATAAAAACCTTGCCAACTTGTCGTAATGCATTGAAAAAGTTTTCCTCCTCTTGGCGCGTCCAAGCTGCCCATTGACGTGTCTGTCTTTTGGCTACATTTTCAAACATTTTGTCAAAACAGCACGATGAAAGGCATACGATTACATAGTTATTGAAGGCGGGATTTAGGTGCAAGGCTCCCTAGTGTCCAACCTAGACGCCTTCAAGCCTCAAAGCGCGTAACATTAAAGAATCGTCCTAAGGCGGATGTCTTACCTCGATGCTTGAGGCTATTTGATCACGCCTCAGTAAAGTGCAGCTTCTTTTTTCAGTTTTTAAGAGCAAGATAAATATGAGCCATCAGATGATCATCAAATTAAATTCCAAATCCTACAAATAAGGGCTTTTGTTTTTAGTTTTAAGAGCTAAACAAATATGACTTAGTAAATGATCATCAAATTATATCTCAACCCTTAAAACAAAAAGGTTTTTTTCAATTATTAAGAACTTGATAGTGACAGGATTTCCTCGTGTGATAGTATTTCTTACTAGCAATAGAGTAGCACTAGTGCAGTGATTTTTTTTACTACATTGATAATATGCTATTTCGCTTTATATATGTTTTATTCAAGTTTTAACTTTAAACTTTACTTTTTCTTATTTTATGACATTTTAGTATGTATTATGATCTTTTAAATTTTTTTTGCGCCTTTCATTAGAAAAGTGCGCCTTTGAGCCTTGCGCCTAGATGATTTGACCCCCTAGCACCTTCACGCACCTTGCACTTTTAATAACTATGGCATAGGGTGAATGTAAAAATTAATCCAAAACATTAATGTAGGAAACACATAAAAAGATACCAGGCTTTGCACTGTCTGTATCAATCAAAGAGGGCGAATGTAAACAATCTCCATCCTTCAACAACTCATTGTCCTTTGAAGGAGATTGAACTTCCAATGCCATCAGGATCTGGTGTCAGTTGGTTTAAATTTTTGGCCAAATATTTATCTTCATGATCCCTAGAGATATGAAATCTTCAGGAATTCAGGCTGGAAAAAGGGGTTACTAGAAATAAGGGACGCTGCAACTGCAAAACAGTAATGCACACAGGTTAGTGCCAATAGAGGAGACAAATTCCAAGCATTATCACGAACACAACAACCAATTCATATGCACATGTATATATATATATATATATATATTGTACTAATGGCGTGCATATAAAAAAAAAAGCTTGCCATAAAGAGATTATGAAAACAGAAAGTTGAGAGGGATTTAAGGAAATCAACCAATATCTTAGCTTGTTATGGTCCTACAAAATGGGTTGCCTTGTGCATTGAGTAGAGCATGCCACTGTTAAAAAAATCATTTTCAAGTAAAAAATGAGATGATAAAAACTAAGGGAATGGAAGACATTGAGCTGCTGGACACAATCATGAGCATGCAGCCCCACACACACTCATCCACGGACAATAATAAGCACACACCACGAGTATTAAACTTATCCAGATTAGAAGAGGAATATTAATGGCGCCCAAATCTTGCAGTAGGCATTCATCCACTCATAATAGGTAAAAATTTCTTCTGTTGGCCTAGAGAAAAAAATCATATTCAAACTAACTACTAATATCCAAACATACACAGTATTAATCATGCCAGCTTAAGAAGTTTATTGCAATGTCACTTCTATGACAATTCAAGCTCATTTTTTTTTATGGATATTGGATAAGCATAATTTGAGAAGTAAAAAACATCAACCAGACCAAAATCTCATTTAATTGAACTTTTAGAGTCACCAAGAACACTATGAGATTAATACACACATGTGCGCATGTACACGCATGCACACACACATGACAGTTTAATGCGATTTATATATTCTATGAAGGCATCCTTGACCAATCTTAGGATCTGTCAAATCCCTAGTCACACAAAATTTTCTCACACCATTATGAAGATTATGGAAAAAACTCAAAAAAAGTCACTCAGTGAAAGGAATGACTGGAAATTTACTAAGAGTTACAAAGGATGCATCGGAAGCATATGGTTACAAGGAAAAAGGATGGTTACTGTTCCATAATGGCCAGAACACTAAACTTGGCTCAAAATATAACATTATTTTAAGCAGGTATAAGACCATTTATCCAAGTAAAAAAAAAAATGCATTTGTTTCTACATACTACCAGATGACAAGCATTGACCTAGACAGGTGAATGCTCTCAATACAACCAAAATATGGCAGTGGAAGAGCCTTCTTTCAGGATTGGAGCACATGTATATACCAAGAAATCGAACCAAAGCACCACAAGTATTTTAATCAAGCCCTGCGAGATGGAGCCATGATGCAATTCAAACTAATAAATCCATGCGTCCTCTGATCTGATAAGAAACCCTAAATTAAAGTTTACTGGCTAATCTATGATGCCGAAATCCCTTAAATCTCAAGTTGTATAAACAATTAAAATCAAAGAAGAAATCCACATTGGGTACACAATAACTTGAAAATCGGCAAACTAGAGGACGACTAAACCCGGCGGCAATAGCAGCGATCAATTACAAGAGAAGAATGAAGCCTAACCTGAATTCCGAGAGGATTTGAACGGATGAGACGATGAAAGAGGTCACACCGACCGACAATTACAGCACTAGTCTTGTCTGAAAGAGATTTCAGGCGCAAGAACTCGTGGCAACCTAGGGTTAAAGCCAGAATTCCAAGGGAGAAAAACAAATAAAAAGGAAAGTCATTCAATCTTTATATTTAATTAGGGGGAAAAAATGGCTCCTGACATACCAGATGACGTGGCTTTCTGCTAGGCAATTACAAATTTACAAAAGTATGTTTTGAAACCCGACTAGGGAGTAATCCATAAACCTTTTGTGTCACGGCTCAATAGTTGAATTGGGGTTGAACCGGAGTTGATCCGGTTAAAAATAATATATATTTTTATAATTTTAATTAAATATAAATATATAATATAAATTATAAATTGGTAAAAATTTGAAAAATAATAATACAAAATATAACAAATAAATAATTATTTTTTATAATTTATAAGTACCAATAAATAACAATAACTCTGACAAATCCAATGACTCTTAATATTATATAACAAATCATATGATTTATAAGCATAACAATTAGAATGCATACAAGTGAGGTAAGTCATAAGTATAAATTTGATGATTTTATAAATAAAAAAGTGTAAAATATAAACCTAAATTTAAGACCGATTCCAATTAATTTGATTCGGTTATGAAAAATTTAGTTTTAATTGATATTTAATTAGATTATGTATATGAAAGAATAGAGTAAAATATAAACTTAAATTTAAGACTGATTCCAATTAATTTGATTCGGTTATGAAAAAATTTAGTATTAATTGATATTTAATTAGATCATGTATATGAAAAAATAGTGTAAAATATAAACTTAAATTTAAGACTTATTCCAATTAATTTGATTCCGTTATGAAAAATTTAGTATTAATTGATATTTAAGATAATGTATAGAAAAAATAGTGTAAATTATAAACCTAAATTTAAGAATGATTCCAATTAATTTGATTCTATTATGAAAAAATTTAGTATTAATTGATATTTAATTAAATTATGTATATGAATATTTGTGTGTCATGTGTTCAAAAATTAAGGTGAGCATGAATTTTTATTTTTAAAATGCAAGAAAGTAGAAAATTTTATCATAAAATAAATTTTTATAAAACATGCTTTTTCTTTAATATTTGAAAGCAACACCTCACTTTTGCTTAAAAAACAACTAACCACTTGAGCTATGGAAAGTTACTATATTATAAATCTAAAAAAAAAATTAAAAGTATTATTTATTATTTATAAAATCTTGACCTGGTCAGGTATGGTCGAATTAACTAGGTCCAATCTAGGTTCCAAAACACTAATAAAACTAAAAAAAAATGTCTCCACATTATTTATCAATCTATACGTGGAAAACCCTGTTTATACAAGAAATGACACTTCACTTCTCTTGATTGTTTTTTAAATAAAATAAATAAACTATAATTTATTAAAAACAACGGAGATAACATAGAGATCAGATACAAAAAAGGAATTTGACAGACACTCTAGTTAAAAGCAAACTAAAACCCTAAAAAATAACAAAAAGTATAAAATATTTATCAAAAATGGACAAGACACGAGATGAAAAAAAAACACATATACAATCAGAACAACGCCCTCTGAGAAGATAATCCTAGAGTGTCAGAAGCTGTAGTGGCACTAGAAAGGGGTCCCTATCAGCTGCAAAAAAAGGGCGAAATAGAGCCTTCACTTGATCGGGAGAGCTTCTTCTCCTGATTATTCACACCACATAATTGGTAGATTTAAAAAAAATTAAATAATGCTTGATGACTCTTTGATTTATTAATAAAATGTTTCAGTTGAAAAACCTCATTCATGGTCTTCTTACAAGTCAATAAAACTATTGATTTAACTAATTAAAAAAATGATTTTGATTTTCGTAAAAATAATGTAGATATGGCATAACTTGGTTGATGTTTATTTTTTTTAAGAGAATTATGAATAAATTGTGTTCAAAGTATCATATGTAACCTTAGCATACTGAGCCCAACTTACCACTGGCTCAACCACATACTACCAAATAAAGTTTGAAGAGTATAGGATCGTCTGTACAGCTTGAAATCGCAAAATTGCAAAATAATAACATTTATATAGTATGAGCTTTCACAAGAATACAACATACAAATGAATAACCAATTGATTCCACGAGAAAATCACTCAATAAACACTTTGCTTACAAAGAAAGCTTTGACTACAAAAATTCAAAATCAAATCATTTCTTGAAAATAGGTTTTCAAGTATTAAGAAATCGGACATCACCAATACATACAGGCCCAAAACCCCTTCGACTCTGGTCGTGGTTGTGACTAGATCTAGAACCGTCATGGTCTCTCATTCTCATTCATGTTGGTCCACTAAGATACCCATGTGTTGAATTAGGATTACCAATATAAACAGAGGACAAACCTCCCACTTGATCAAGTCCTCTCCGCATCCCATGAAAAAGGGAATACTCGGATCAACCATACCACCTCTATAGGCAAGAAAGTGGAGACTCGCCACTGCAGTGGCCGGGGTCAAAGCTCACCTATCACCATCCAATCAATACATGATAGCAAAACACCATAAACTAAAACATGATTAAGCATGAGTTCAATACAATTAAAATTTCCCCATGATACATGTCTCACGGCAAAAATACAATATTAGGGGAAAACTAACCTTTTCATCAATAAGAACAAATATCCTCATTGCAAATGCTCCAAGCCATGGATTTAAGTGTATTTTACAACCATACACATATGCACACACACACACACACATATATATATATGCCAACATGCCGAAGTTACTTGATAACCAAATAAAAGTATAAGGTTTTAATGGATTAAGACAGAACATCATACTAAATACCTCGAAGGTTCAATGTGAAAAACTTAGGAAAACATGTAAATCAAGCAAGTAAAACATTTTAACCCCTAATAGAACTTTGCAACCAACATAATCCACACACAAACTCATGAGGTTAAAATTCACAATATTACTATTCCTATACCAGCTCCTTACCCTTAGCCGAAGCCACAACACCTAAAATCAAATAAACACGACACATGAAGCACAACTAGCAAGGAAAGAATGCATGAATGAAGCCGTAGGTCTACATGCCATGCATGCCTAATTGAGGCTCGGGTATGACTCAATCTTGAGTTCGACTGATCCTATACATTTCTCATTAGGGGCAACCCCATCCGGAGCTGGGGAAATAAGGGAAATTAAAAGAGAATTCTTTGTACCACAATAAAGCTATAGTGCTCCTATCGATGCAAGAAAATCGTTCAATTCTCCATCAAGGTTGGAAAAGAAGGAATGACACAACCTCCTATAGTACTCTTACCACCTCGTATACAAGGAATGAGCAACAATCAAGGATCATAAACTCACATTATCCACAAACCCTAGTTCTACCTTCAAGGATTGAAAGAACATGAGAGAACAAAAAAAGAAGACTACATACTTTTGTTAGCTCCAAGGAGAAAGAATGAGTCTTCAAAACATGAAGAGGGATGGAGGAGATCAAGAGAAGTTTCTCATTCAAGAGGGAACAAAAATAAGGGCGGAATGGAGGGGAAACCCCTTAAAAGGGTTAGGGATCAAACAAAAGACCAAAATACCCTTGCCTCTCACTTAAAAGAACTCAGAAAAACTTATTGAACTTGTGCCGTGTGGTCTAACATGCGGATGCACAACGGGCTGCAGGCTTGCTGGGCACATGGCCTCCTGACTGCGTCACACAGGCGCACTGTTGGCCACACGGAGCTTAAAAACAACGCACAACCTCTTTTTAGGTTATCGAAAAGATCAGTAATGCTAACCAAGAGATTTTGGGGCAACCTTGCATAAAATATCGAGTTAAGGGTACACCAAAGGGCAAAATATAACAGAAATCAAATGCTGCGGTCGAATTGTCATATTTTTGCATTACTGGAGAGCAACTCTAACGGTAGTAAACTCAGCCTCCAAGCTAGAACCTCGCCTGTCATTAACAGCACCCGCTAAGATAATCTTCGATTAAACTGTCATGATAACAAAACCTAGATCACACAAGGAATCACAATTATGCCAAGAAGCGTCACTATACAGTACTGATATAATTTGAATTTAAGGTTGGGGAAGCAATTTTCTAAGATTATTATTAATTTTCCATGAGTGCTCGCATATACCTCAGAGCATATTGGAATATTTGCATCGCTGATGCGCTCCTATTGTTGGAGACCATGTCGCACATACTCTTCTGGATCCACCATAAGTAGTTAGTGATTAGACGAACTTTTAGCGGTTGCTGATCCTAGTCCTTCAGCTCCTGAGCATCCAACAGTAGTCAATCGGTCCATCTTTATCTTCAATAGTAACACTTGCAGAACCTTCAACCAAACTTCATTATCTGCTTACCTTATAGTCTCAGAAAAGATGGTCTGTAGTTTCATCTCAAAGGCCATATCATGGGCACCACAACGCTTAAGGGCTCAAGTTGAGGCTATATAGAAATTTGAATGTTGGAATCCTACCGTCAAATGACCTCCACATGAAGGTTTTGACCCATGGGGCCAACAACAAACTCCACATAATATGCCAACCGCGCCAATTATCTTCACAAGATTAACTAGCAAGATGATTGTACGTTGCAATGGCAATTTTCACTAAATGTGAAAAGTGAGTTCATATCCAGTAATTAGAATTGTCATGTTTGACGATCATTTTATTAGGCGAGTTCCTATCAATATCACAATTTACATAGTTTGCCACAACATCATAATTTAGAGTACTATCATTAAAAAAAAATCTGAGATGAATATGAAGTCAATACGAAGAAACATACTAATATAAGTAGGTTTATAAGCTAATGGAATGTCAAAAAGCCAAGGATCTTTAAGAAATTTAAATTATCAAGGTTGCAAATATCAATCCACACATTAGGTCAATAGCCTCTTTGCACAACATTTTATAATACCAAGTTGGTGACACATCAATTTGCGTGCGTGTACCGCAAGTGCACTGGTGTCGAAGTAATAAAATACCCAAAGAGTCGGGTAGTCGAATCCATAGGGAACGGAAGTATTAGTAGTAACCACTTCTCAGTTATCTAGTCAGAATCAATATTATGGTGAAGTGAACTCAATTGCAAGAATATGAATATTACAACCAAGCAAGGAAAAGTAAAGGTAAAGGGGGTCTCAATCAATAAAGATGAGGTACCCGGGCAATGCTCCCCTAGGATCTAACATGAAGCTCAAGACTTACCAAATGTTTCTAAACCAAGTTAAAAGAGTTGAGGTAATCCAAGAATAATCGCTCCTTGCCTCCAGGCCACCGATAGTAGTCCCTTACAAGGTCCTGGTGGAAAACTCGCTCAATCTCACACCTCACACCACATAGGACCGCAATAAACTCTAGGGATACCTAAGAGTACAACCGATTCCTAAAGATAGATCTAACCCTACTTCTAGGTGGAAGATCTCTAACCCCCTACAAGATCCTGGTGGAGACATCTTTCAATCTCACGCCTCACACCAAATATGGTTACATAAAGCCTAGGGAATACGA
This sequence comes from Dioscorea cayenensis subsp. rotundata, assembly GCF_009730915.1. NCBI lineage: Eukaryota > Viridiplantae > Streptophyta > Magnoliopsida > Dioscoreales > Dioscoreaceae > Dioscorea > Dioscorea cayenensis. The sequence continues at coordinate 24,093,458 of NC_052486.1, forward strand.
AAATAGGAAACACTCATCGGAGGGGAAAAGAGATACTCCACTATCTTATGACTCACCCTCTCAACCCTCATCAATCTTAGAGTTCTAACCCTAATGGAGGCCTCTCTCACCAAGGCAACAAATCATGCAATACAAATCAATCACATGGATCAATACAATATACAAGCAATGTGAAAACAAGATTGAAACTCAATTAAACTCGGATTCAATAGAAAACATAAAGTAAGTCCATACAAAGATATGATTCTAGGGTTCACATGCCCAAATGCCTACTAGGATTTAACCCTCCATGGGGCAAATTACAAAGCAAAGAATAATGCACTAAAAAGCAATGAAACCCATGGAATAAAACCCCCTTGAATTCACGATGATGGTCTTGATGGGTCGTTCAACGACTTGAAAGTCCCTCTCCGAAGCTAGGTTGCCAAAGGCTCCCTTGATGCTATGACAAAGAAAAGATCTTTCAAAGTTGGTGAAGAACGCCCCCAAATTCGCCAAAGACCTCTTGGAACCCTAGCCGCTTTGTCCTTCAAATGCTAGCAAACAATCTTCAAAGAATAGGCCAAAAAGGCTATTTATAGTAAAAAAACCGTGTCTTTCACGTGCCCATGTTTGTCACATGCCCATGCGACCGTGTTTTGCTACAATACTACTATAGTATTTTGCTACAATATTTTGCTTCAGTACTCTTCATAAACACGGCTCACATGCTCCTCTTGAGGCCACATGGTAGGGCACACGTCCACGTGGTAAGTTATGAAGCTTTTCATCGTTGAATCATCATTGGGAAGCTTTTGCATTCTTCACACAAGTAGGGACATGGGAGTGTGACTGTCTTTGTGCCCTTCCAACTCACAAATTGGTTTGAATTCTCTTAAAAGTTGGCACACACACCCCAATGTACATGAGCTCCTCTTGTGTCTTGATTATTATGTTGTACCAAAAATTCCCAAAATGTGTCTTCATAACCTATCTTTGCTTCCTTTTCTTCTTTCAAGACATTCACAACCTATTTGCACAAATGAACACCAAATACACTTTATGAGACATAAACCATGGTAAAAATGATGCTTAATGCATGTAAAACATATAAAAAAATATGTCTACTCAAGCACTTATCAGTTGGGAATTAGAGCAAATGCTAAAGCTGCAATACTTTAAATTTGCAATATGAATATAGGTTTTATCCTCCCTGTTCTAGACTGCAAAAATGTTTTTAGCCATTAGAGCAATTGTAGCCCAACCCATCTAAGGTTTCTGACAACCCCCTCCCCTTGGATCTTGGGCAGTGTAGTAGTGTTTTAGCCTGATAGTGGATGCCGCTACAATTACTACCCTTGGACCAATAAAAACTTCATAGCAAAAGCAAAGATTTTATCCAAAATAGAATCTGGAATAGAGTAACATGAAAGAATAGAGGTAGGGATTGATAAGAGAAAACTGTTATTCAGAATTGACGGCCAACAAGTGAAATGGAAGAGTTGTTGTGATGCTACCATTTCAACAGCAGGAGAAGTCTCCTCTGCAAGAAGCTCATTTTAAACAACTTCACAGGCGCTGATGATCACTTTTTATTCACTCATGTGATTCTCAATCTTAGCATCCAGGTAAGAGCTATCGGTTTTTTTCCTATCTAATGCTAATTACATTGTTTCATTTGCAGGTTGCATTTTCTCAACCCGTAAATAATAATTCTTCAGAAACTTTGCTTGCCTTGGAGGTTTCCCTACAATTTGCGCTGGACTTCCAATTTCCTGTCAAGCATATCTTCAGCGTCCATCATAACGACTTAACCATCCTGAGGAGTTCAGATCACGTTATCACTTGGCGACTAAACACTCAAATTTCCAATATTAGATTTCTTGAGAGTAAATTTTTCAGGTGGGTACCAAACTTTGCTTTAATAACGTGGATACCGGAATTGTGACTTGGACAACCAGGATCCCTGTCAGCATTTCGCCACATCAGCAACTTATGCCACATAGATTACTCCCCTCCTCGTGCGGACATGTCACCGTCTCTTATTTACCCCCATTTGCCCCTTTCTTCTCCTCTGTCTATAGCGATCATCGCCCGAGCCCTAGCAACTGTTCCCTCACCCCCGACCACCGGCTGAGCACTGATAGCTATCCCCTTGCCTCCCTTTGTTCTTCAACTCTTCCCCTCCCGATCACCGTCCCGAGCCCTAGCAGTCGTTCCCTCTCCCCCCTAACCCTAACAATCATCCACACTCCACCCTTTTCTTCATCTCTTTCCCTCTCGGCCAACGCCTGAGCCCTAACATTGCCATTGCTGTTCGCACTCTCTTTTGCTCTCCTGAAGATCATCACGCCTACACCAGTAGATCAAGGTGCTATCGTGGTCTGACACCAGAGAAGCCATGGAAGTCGATTGGATTATCAGACCGGTGAATGCTGGTGAACCAGTTTATGGTATGCTTTGATTCATGTCTATTTAAATGTTTTTGGCTTGAATCAATGCTAGGGTTTGTGTGATTAATTTTAATTTCCAAATAAAATCCAGATCTTTGAATAATATGTTTTTCTTTGATGAATTAATACGGTGTGCTATGTATTGACCATCACCCTTGCCAATTTAATAACAGAGCCCTCGTTAGAGTATTTTACTATAGAATTCCATTGCTCGATAGGTGAAAAGATGAAATGGGCTAAGAATAATCTAGTTGGTTATGTTGATTATTGTTGCCCTGACAAGATGTCTAAGATAGAACTTGTAAATATGGCAAAAGAATTAAATTTAGATGTAGAAGGGTGTCATTTCCGGTGGCTAGATATAATGTCTGATAACATGGGTCTAAAAGATATTATCACTGATGCGGATGCATTGTTAATGGCCAGGAGTGTTGGATTCTGTAGAACTTTAACCATTTATGTCAGTGTTAAGAGATTGCTTGAACCTTGTACAAGGGATAGGAATAGAGCTACTGGGGGATTGTTGCAGGTGATATTGGGCAAAATGTTATCTTAAAGGTTGGAACTAATGTTGATAATTCACAGTTTCGTGGGGTTGGTTTACAAGCAGAACATGCAGTCAATATGTCTAAAGCAGCTGAAGATGAAGAAGATGTTGGTGGAGTAAATAGTAGTGTAGACACAGAAGGAGAAGAAGACAACCAATGGCATAATGAAGGAGAAGAAGATGAGGCTAGTGGGTTGTCTGACTCAGACTACAAATTCAGTAGTGAAGAGTATGATGTTGATGAAGAGAATGAAGGTGCACAAGTGGGTGACGGTAATAAAGAAACAAATGATATTGGTGCAAATGATACTGGTACAGGATGTGGTGAACTTGATGCAAAACCTGCGGAAAACAGTGCACCTAGTGCTGCACAGGATGGCATTTGTAGACCACCAGATATTTGTGAAATTGAAAGTGAATATGTAGAATCTGATGAGCTCCAATCTGGATCATCCACAGATGAAGAATTAGTTGGACCCAAGAAGCCTATGTATGCAGAATTTAAAGAAGAAATAGACATGAAAGCTCCACATTTCAAGATTGGGTGAAGTTCCGAAGCTTCAAACAATTTAGAGAAGCTGTTAGAAATTACGGAATTCAACACAGAGTGGTTATGAATTTCAGGCCAAGCAATAGCAAAAGGTGTAAAGCAATATGCAAGAAAGGCTGCCCCTTTTATCTGTGGGCTTCTCCCATGGTGAAGGATAAGAATACCATTCAGATCAAGTCTGGGTATCTCAAACATGAGTGTGCCAGGGACCACAACATACGCTATGTCAATGCTAAATGGATTGCATTGAATTATCTAGAGCAATTCCGAGCTGATCCCACTTGGAGTATTGCGGGTATTATCCAGGCAGTAAAGTTGAACCAACAGGTTGACATCAGCCGGCTAAAGGCTTGAAGGGCAAAGGCAATTGCTAGCAGGTTCATTGTCTAGAATATTAATTTTTTTTTTAATATTAATTTTCCCAAATTGTGGATTGTTTACTTTTTATTGTGCATGTATTTCTTCACAGCTTGCTTGATGGTGATGAGTATGAACAGATGAAAGGGTTGTATCATTATAGACTTGAGTTGCTGAGAACACATCCAATATCTACTGTGATCTTTAAATGTGTAGAAGGGAAATTTGAATGCATGTATGTCTGTCTGGCCCCATTAAGGGCAGGTTTTCTAGCTGGTTGTAGGCAGATCATTTCGTTGGATGGCTGCTTCCTTAAAGGATTGTTCAGAGGCCAGCTCCTAACTGCTGTAAGGATAGATGCAAATGATTGCAGCTATCTCATAGCTTGGGCTAGAGTGGAAAAAGAGAACCATGACAATTGGGTGTGGTTCCTGGAGTTGCTTGCCGAGGATCTGCAGATCACCAACAGCCACCATTGGGCCTTTATGATAGATAGGCAAAAGGTATGTGTTATTCCATAGCTGAAAATTATGTTGAATTTTGATACTTGTATGACACTTAATCCTGACATCATTGTTTGTCTTTTGTCTGTTTGTTTTTTGTATGTGTTTTCCTTTGTTTGTTTTGTTGTCATTTTCCTTTTGATTAACCAAACTTAAGGTTTAGTACCTGCAATAGAAGAGATGTTCCCATATAGTGAACACAGATTTTGTGTTCGACATATACACAATAACTTCCAAAAAAAAATTTAAAGGAAAAACCCTAAAGGATCAGATGTGGAATTGTGCTAGGGCTTCATACATACCTGCATTTAATAAAGAAGGGTAAATTATCTAAATAGTCACTCAACTTTTCGGGCATTCCTATTTAAGTCACCAAACTTTTAAAAATTTCAATAAGATACCCAAACTTTAAAATCACGCCTATTTGAGTCACCGGCGCTCACATCGTTAATGGCAATCCGACGTGTCATGACACATCATCACGCCACGTGGCAGAGCATCTTTTTTTAATCTTCGCGCCAAGTACCTTCTTCCTTCACCCCCATGAACTCTGAGGCCCTTTCAAGAACCCTAATCGTCGGAGAGGATGAAGCTTGTTTTTTAATCAATTGCTGACAGACATCCTCATGATGATACCATTAAACTGAAGAGGTCCTAGCATAGGTCTAGCTTATCCGTGATTCTCTCCTTGGCTGTTAATTGGGTTTCAGTTTTTTTTTTCTTTTTTGGAAGTGAAAGTTAAGAAACTTGTTTTCAAGGCTATTGAGCTTTGTAATTTCGTTGTAGGAGACTTTTGGTTTTTTCAGCAAGTTTAATTACCCTTATTAACCCAGTTTGTTTTAAATGGGACAAGCTTGTTGTTTGATTTTTTTTCTCATATCAAAATATAATATTTTACATTCCAATGATTTTTTTCGGGTATAATTTGTTACATTCCTAGTAGACAAAATCTTGGTTAAGAATGCAGGTTGTTGCAAATCTCATCTTCATATTGAGAAAAAAAATATATTAACATTGCAGAAAATCACATCTTCAAACTGCTGTAAAGGCTAGTAATTGAATTTCCAGAATTTCTGAAACCCAACACCATTGTATATTTAATAGATTCATTTATAAATTATGAACATTGCAGAACAAATTTTGCTATTTTCTCAAGAAGAAAATCTGTTGTAAGCACATCTTCATACTGAACAAAAAAAAATCATCTGCACTTATCAGACTTACATATTTGATTGAAAATACTGAAAGTTTTAAAACTATATGACAAGTTAAACACTTGCACAAAAAAGTTCCATATTCAAAACAACTGAAGGTGCAACTGCTCCACATTGAACAAAAATTACATGTCAACAAAAATTCATCCAACTACAAAATATTTCTACAGTTTGCGCAACCTCCCCAATAGCATTTGGATCCTCTCCCTAAGCACCTTTTGCCTTCATTTTGAGGCAGTTTTCTTTTTTTTTTTGTGCTACATTTGCAGCTTGGGGTCTTCCTCCCATGTACCTTGATGGCACTTGCCTGTTTGGTTGTCTCCTTGACACCTCATGTGGGTTAGCATTTGCAACTCTTGTGATAGAGCTCTGTTGTGAGTAAATGACTTGACTGGAACCCTGGAAAGCATTCACAAACCATGTAAGCATTTTATTAAGAGGAAAACATAGGTTCAAGGCCAACTGACTCACATTAGGCATCCACCTAAGAGTAAATCCAGGTGGATGGGTTGTTGTCTCATTTGAAGCAGTTGGATTAGGTCTAGGTCCCTGTTTAAGAACAATTTAGTGTATTAGAACTTAGTTTTGTTCCATCCTAAAGTTAGTTGCAAGAGTTACAAAAATAATAATTACTTTTCTTAGATACATTTGAAAAAGATTCTCACCAATGCAATTGTATCCTCTCTTTGTCCTCCACTTGCAATTTCATTTTGTCTTTGTTGGGTGGATTCCTAACAAGTAAATTACAAAACATACATTGCAATTTTTTTTAGGATATCACAAGTAAATTACAAGCCTGTAAGGGAAAAAACACATTGAACCTCATGCACACCTGTGGTATTGAAAGCTGCCTATGGCTTCTTCCCCTGGCTCTTCTTACCTGCAATGTAAATGTTTAAATTAGAAGTAAAATTTTGTATAAAGCACACATCATGTATTAATCTTTTCACCTCTATGGATGCACCCATTTCCACTCTCTCTTCTCCACCAGCATTTTCAGCTTGCCCCTGTTGTGTGGATACCTAGGAACATGAAGTTTATATTTTTGGAAGTTTATTTTTTTTTATTTGAAATGTTGGTTATATGGAAAATCAAAAATAAAAAGACCATATATATATTCATACCCTTATTGCTGAATCTTGCCTTGGGTTTACTCCTATAGTTCTTCTAACCTGAAATGCAAAATGCAAACAATATCGTTAGTATCTGTAAATTGCCCTACAAATAAATTTACATTACTTACAGCATATTTGGGCAACCTCTTGTTACTCCCAACCTCTCCTCTACATGTTCTAATGTTGTGTCCTAATTTTCCACATTTATGACAAGTCATTTGTACTCCTTTTCTCCCAATCCTAGAATGACTTGCAGATGGTTCATCAGCTTCCCTTCTTCTACTCTTGTGTGGTCTACCTGGAGGTCTTCTCATCATGGGCGGGATTATAGGTTCCAAATTTTGTACATTACTCTACTGGTTTGCTCCTTTGATTGGTTGAATGAAATGTGAATAAATTTTCAATTGAGTATCTTTATGATAGCAAGCATCGACATATTGCTCAGGCCTTTCTTCTGTAGAGAACATCACTGCAACTGCATGGCTACACGGGATCCCAGTTAAATCCCATTTCCTGCATGAACAGGTCTTCAGCTCCAAGTCTACCACATGTTGGTCTGCCGGTCCACATGAAACTTGGTACTTTGGGCCTCCAGCATGCCTAGCCCAACATCTATTTGACTCATCAATTATTTTGTCTAGTTTCTTTTGTATTTTTGGGCACAAAGTCCTGTATATTTCTGGGCTTCTTCATTTGTTATTGCAATTCTCTGCATCAATTTTGTCCTTATAATCTCCATCATTGTTAATATAGGCTTCCCTCTTGCCTCCAAAATGTATTTGTTGAAGCATTCACAGAGGTTATTGAGCAACATGTCACACCTACTTAATGTGGAGAAATGAGCCTTAGACCAATGTCTTGGGTCCTTACCCTCCATCCATTTATGTGCAACCTCAGATAAACATCTCATTTCCGACATTGCATCCTCAAACTCCTTCATGTAGGTTGCCCTCGCAGCTCTCCACAAACAATCTTTTAATGCCTTTCCTTTGGTGTTGGGTTGAGATTTAAAGTTGGTGTATAAATGCCTCACATAATTCCTGTGTTCAGCATTTGGCACCAACTCCATCAAGGCATCAACTAGTCCCTATGAAGAAAATATCCAAGTAATGACTGTGTCATAACCAATGCAGATAAAAAATAATAAAATTCAGTAAGCCAAAGTAAGCAATTACCTTCTGTTTATCTGACATAAAAGACCAATGATATGAATTGACAATCTCTAAATCATGTATCAACAAATTGATAAACCAACACCATGAATCAAAGTTTTCACTCTCAATCGCGGTAAAGGCAATGGGGTACATGCAATCATTTGCATCAATCCCTACTGCCACCATTAGATGACCTCCATAGTACCCCTTTAAAAAACATGCATCCAAGCTAATAATAGGCCTGCACCCATCTTTGAAGCCACTCTTACATGCTTGTAGACAAACATACATGCGCAAGAATAATCTGGCCTCCAATAAACAGATTGTTGTAGTTCCTTCATTAGTCTGCCGAAGCTCTTGTAAATAGTCATAGATCCGTGTATATTGTTCCTTTGCATTCCCGAAAACCACTTCTAGAGCTAGTGTTTTAGCCCTATAACACTTGCTGAGTGGCACTAGTAAATTAAAATCTGTTCTGACATCTTGTTGCAAGGAAGTGATGGAATAGTGATGGTCATTGGAAAACTTATGCAAGTAATGAGAAGCCATCCACCAAGAAGTGACATTCCTATTCTTCATCTCTTTTAGGCAAGTATGTTCACCAATATATGTTTTAATCTGCCATGTGCTATCCATTTTATTTTTTTGATTAAATGGAGACCCCCATAACACCCATGGACATTCTTTCTTGCATATAGCTTTAACTATTCTTTTGTCATTCCTTACAAACTTCAAGTTATACCTATTCTTCCTCCCATATTGTTTCACGGCTTCCTTAAGTGATTCTATACTAGGAAAAAGCATGCCTTTCTCTAACTTAGGGTTTTCCATATCTGTTTGGGTGTTAAACTCTGAAAACCTTTTCTTAGATGCATTATCAGAATCATCAACATTGTGCAAAGAATTTGAATTATCATAGTCCGACTCTTCATTGATTTCCACACCATCTACATCTTCAGTATGTACTGCAGTTCTGAACCCATAACCTAAATTATGGTTCACACCACTCATATCCCTCTCTATTCCTAGATCAACACTAATTTCAAATACTTGGTCATCATCATCCTCCATATCATAATCACTCTCATGAAAATCAGAGTTTGAACTATTATCAGATTCTATATTAAACCCTACATCCACCTTATCTACTTCGATGCTAGACATTGAAACAACAGACAGTTGTTGGTCTAAAGCATTAAAGTCAACCTGCAAGAATTTAGAACTTGAATAATATTATACAAACTAACAACAAATTGTGTAATAAACCAGAAAGTTTAATAAAGATATACATGAAAAAAACCAAATCAATGTATATTGTATATTACATACAATATTTTGCTAAATTAAATAACTACTGCATTATAATTTTTAGAAGTCCTCATTTTCTCTTGAGTTGAAATGTAATACAGAGAACAAGGCAGACACAAACTTAGGTTGAACAATTAGTAACTAATTATAATAAAAAAAAAATATCAATGCCTATTTTATATTTGTGAGTGAAACAACAGATACGGAAATTATCAAAATTTCATAGTCTGTAACAGGCCAAGATTTGAATAATATGCTCCTTCCCCAAGTCAAGTAGAAACTCATAATCGATATAATTCAACAGTAGTTTGTTGGCTTAAACATGATTTATCTTGTCTAACTACTATTTAATTGTAGAATTACACACCTTTATGTAGTAAAAGGTATGAACACATTCAAACTATTTCATGCTTCTATAAACCATTCAATGCAAATAAGACCCCAGAGTTATGAATCCATGAAATTTCAAGAACAGAACTACAACATCCAGGAAGAATAAAACCCAAAAAAGTTTAAAAAAGCAAACCACTTCAAGAACCTAAGTCATAACAAAGAAAAAAAAACAAGAACATAGTGATGAGAGTTGAGACAAAACAGAACCCTATGAAGCAATGCCCAAAGAATCAGACTAAAATTCAACACAACACAACCACAACCACAACCACAACCACAACCACAACCACAACCACAACACTTAAAGAAGACTAAAATTCAAGAGAAATAAAAAACCCCAGAGCATATCTCCAAAACCCAAGAACAAAAATATCAGCCAAACCAACCCACTATCAGAATAAAGAAAAATAAGGCTCTCTTGATTAATGCCCTAAGAATATGACTCTCATTAATCAGCACACTATAACACTAACGCTCATAATCACTAAAACCCATGAAAATTCAAAAACCCAGACCACTACACCATTCCTCAAGAACAATGACGCAAAAAATAAAATAAAATAAAATCAAAATCAACACTGTCAATAATACCCAAATTAAAAGATTCACATAATCAAGACCTGATAACTACAAAATAAAGCTACACATTGGGAGAGTAAACCATAACTAAATCCATCTTTCTCACCCCCAAACACTTCTAAATTCCAACCTTTCCAAAAACCATAGACAAAACCGAAATCACGACCCAAACTCAACAACAAAATAAAGGAAAGAAATTTAGAAATTTAAACATGGTAATATGTAACTACTACATGAGGGGAAAAGGAAATGGAAAGAGAGGAAAAGGGGCACTAACCTGATCTTGCTCATTTGTTGCCATGGCTTGGGACAAGGAAGCAACTCATTCACCAAAGCAAGATTCTTTGAGAGATTAGGGTTCTTGCAGGCAGAGATGGGAAATTGAAACAACGGATAGGTTCTCGGCCGATTAGGGTTTGTGGAAGGGTCTCGGAGTTCACGAGGTGGAAAAGAAGGGGAAAACGGTACCTTGGCGCGAAGATTAAAAAATATATATATATATGCTCTATCACGTCGCGTGATGATGTGCCACGTGGTGTGATGATGTGTCATGACACATTGGATTGCCGTTAACGACGTGAGCGCCGGTGACTCAAATAGGCATGATTTTAAAGTTTGGGTATCTGATTGAAATTTTTAAAAGTTTAGTGACTTAAATAGGAATACCCGAAAAGTTGAGTGACTATTTAGATAATTTACCCAATAAAGAAATGGATGTGATGAAGATGATGTCCCCCCAAGCATATGATTACTTAAAGAAAATAGATCCCCGCCATTGGTCAAGGTCACATTTCAAGACTCAGTTCAAATGTGACATGCTCTTGAATAACTTGTGTGAATGTTTTAATAGCATAATATTACAAGCTAGAACCAGGGGATAATTACTATGAATGAGTTGATTAGAACAAGACTGATGATCAGGATACAAAAAAGAAGGGATTCCATGGCAAAATGTCAATCAATTCATTGCCCTAAGATTGAAAAAAAATTGGAGAAAGCAAAAAATTTAAGTTGGTCATACACCACAACTTGGTCAGGGGGTCACCAATACCAAGTCATGGGCCTTGATGGGCAATTCGTGGTGGACAGTGAGAACATGACATGCACATGTAGGAAATGGCAGTTAACGGGAATTCCTTGATGTCATGCGATCTTGGCAATCTACTATAATAAAGACAAGCCCGAGAATCATATAGATGAATGCTACAAGGTGTCTAAGTTTCTAGCTACATATAAAAATATTATAAACCCCACACAAGCCAGGGACTATTGGCCTATCACTGATGAGACACCCATGACTCCACCTGATCCTGTGAACTTGAAAAGGGGGAGGAAGACAAAGCTCAGAAGGAGAGAATTAGGAGAAGAGGCTGGCTTCAACAATGGGAAAGTTACCAGGAAGGGTTTGAAGATTAAATGTAGTATTTGTGGTGTCATAGGCCACAATAGAAGGTTTCATGGGTCACAGGTAATTTTTTATGTTATTCAATAGCATATTCTAGATATATATATGTGTGTGTGTGTGTAGGTGTCTAGATGTTAACAATGTTCATGACTAACAGGATAAGCAACAAACTGAAGAGCTAGCAAGTACTTCTAAAGCAACAGAACAAGTTAATGAGGTGAGTTGTGTGTGACTACACTAGTTGTTGTTTGATTTAGTAGAGCTGATAATTGATAGAGTTTATAATTTTTTGGTCAGGATACCAGCAATGATCCCATGGCAGATATTGATCCAAGTGTTCTACAAGACCATTTCCAGCAAGTAATGGTTCTTTAATATTTTTTTTTCCCAAGCATAGACTTGAACAACAATTAGTTATTAACATTCCATGTGTGAAAATGATTCCTATGATAGGTTGATATCATAGCCAAAGGCCATTCCATTGCAGAACATGAAACACATGCACATAACCAAATAGAGCCCTCATCATAGGTATGTATGTCTCTTAACAAGCTTAATGGACCATTTGTAATTGCCAGTAAATTAGCTAACCATAAAGACTTTCATTGTAGGTCATCGATGCATCTCAACTTGTGCATGATATGAACATCTCATCAACTGCTGCTCAATTAAAGGAGACAAGGGAAAAAATTACGCCAAGAGGGGTGAAGAAAAAAACAACTAATATAGAAGAGCAACAAGAACGAAAAGAAAAGGGCAAAAATAATATACCATGCAGCAAGGAGCACAAAATACTAAGGATACCTGTTACAAGGTCACATGTCAAGTAGAAGCCATCAGATGGCATGGAGAAAGGTGGGGTTGCAGGAGTAAAAAAGAGGAAACTGTGGATTCCTCCAGGAGATGCATAATCTAAATCAATATTTATTTACTACTTGAATGACTTGTGCGCTTGCAGCATAAATCAATCAACCACTCACACACATTATAATATAACACAAAAAACATTTAGATATAAATTCAACTATTCAAGCCAAGTAAGAGGCAACCATCTTAGTCCAACCCAATCTTTAACATTGATAAAGTTCATCATATAAATAGTTTTTCTTTTTCTTTTTTTCTTTTTTGAAAGAAGTCCATTTAAAATTGTGGTCAAATAATACTACAACCAATTGGTCAGTTTATGGATATTAATAAACCAATGGATTCAAAATCAGATTGTTATGAGAGAAAAATATTGAAACTGATTGATTTGATATTAAGCAAACTCTTCAGTTGAGGGACGTCTGAAGAAATGCCGTGTGGAACTCAAAAAGTGCTAGATCAAGGTTGAGATTATAACCAGTTGGTACGTAGGTGTAGGTCACCAGGCAGCCAACCTACATATTCATCAGACAAGGCTTCAACAAAACAAAAATAGGCTCTGTCAGTAATCAAGACAGAATTATAGAATAAGTCTAAGCTATTGACATATCTGCCAACTGAGCCTTGAAAGTAAAAAAAATAAAAAATAAAAAATAAAAAATAAAGCAGAGCAGGAGCACATGTACATCTTAAGGCAGTGTTTTGACAGGGATTTCACAAAGCAACTTATCTAGATTGTGATGTTTCCTAGACAATACATGATGCAATGGACATAAATGTAGACAACTAGGATATGGACACTACTCATCACCAACGTATGCGGATGCGGGGTAAACTGAATATCACGCCAGAAATATAAGGAAACAAAATCTAAAATATTCAAAAAATTGACCATGAAAGAAATAACTCCCGGCCTTTGTACTACGCAAGCAAATCAACAATGGAAAATGGAGAAGCAAATCATCACTTACGCGTGAACAACTACTGTCTCACAAACAACGGTTGATCCACAGTTTCTATAATCCCCTTCTTCAACCAGTACCAGAAGCAAGTTGCTGAAATACATCCCCCAAAACTTCTTGTTTAGAATTAGCAATTGGATGTAAAACCTAATTCACGAGGAAAAACGGAGAAAATATCAACAACAATCCTAGAGAACAACATGAAAAATTAGGAGAGTGTGGTATTATAAATCATGCTAAATAATGATAATGATAATTATAAATCAGAAAAAAAAGAACCAGCATTGAATTCCAAACCTCAAAATTCAGGAAATATGTCAATGACCATACATACGTGATTAACTCCAACGCACTCCACAAATCCAATGTGAGATTTGGATTTAGCATATTGTAAGTGAAATCAAACAAGAAATAGTATAAACCAAGTGAGACGCCATTCTTAAACCTTAACCCTATCAACATAAAACTCAAAGATAGGTTTCCTCTGGACCTCTTGATTCTCCATGATGGAAATTAAGCAACAATCTCAATAGATTGTAAACAAATAAATAATCCCCAAGCTTGCTAGATGAAGGAGAGCAACCTAACAAGACCAAAATTGCAATCACACAAGACACCAAATTTTACGTGGAAAACCCTTAAATCAAGGGTGAAAAACCACGGGTCAATCTTGACCAATCCAAGCTCCACTATGATCAAATTCAGGGTACAAGAGAGTCTCAAGAATGAGCATAAATCAAAAATACAACTTGACCAAAACAATAGCTAAAACAAGCTATATTGGAAACAAAAGTAATATTCTGTAGCTTCTGTTCTGACCCTCATATCTCAAGCTAGGAGAAGCCAAATCACAAACCGTCTGGTGGAAATCAAGCTCTGCAAGTCCCGAACGTGCCCACCAAATTTCATCTCAATTGGACATCGTTTGACCCTCCAAACACCAGCTTGAATTTGCTGTCCCTGTCAAATCCGAACCCTGTGAAAATCTGTCGTTTTTATCTTTGCGGCTGCTATCTCCCCAGATTTTTCACTCTCTTAATCCTAATATGATGGAAAACACTTAATAAAGTGAATCCTAATGGGCTTGGACCATTTGGGCTTTTCTCCACATAGGACAGGAGCCCAATACCCAACACTCCACACCTGCCACCTTTACAAGAATATTCACCACTCATGATCCATCAATTAATAACCAAAATCAAGATTAATAATAACAAAATAGATGATCAAATTCCTTCAGTTCTTCACACCTGCCACCTCTAAAAGAAAATTCATCACTCCTGATCCATCAATTAATAACCAAAATCAAGATTAATAATAATGAAATAGATTTCAATAGCTCAAAACAAAATCACAAAACAAAACCCATGCCCTTCATGGGCACGAAGTCTTCAACAGTGACATCAATCCCAAACTTAGCAAAAACATCAACAACTGCCACCATCAATGCTTCCTCATTGTTGCAGAGCACCCATCCATGTCAAAGAGAACCACTGATCCATCTCCTCCTCTCCCCTAAGCATGAGACTCTCCTTAACACTCTAAACCCCAAAGCTTAAAAATCACTCGACTCTCAACCCTCAACCGAGAGCCGTACACCCTACACCCTATAAACCCTAAACCTTAAACCCCTAAAATATAAATCCTAAACCCAAAACCCAAATCTTAAATCACAAACTTTAAACCTTAAAATCGTAAATTCTAAATCCCGAAATGCTAATTTCTAGTTAAATCTTTCTCCCACTCATAGGGAACAAAAATTTATATCAACATAGATTTTAGAAAGGCAAATATGTTATGGCAATAAAAGTACAAGCCAACATCAAATCAAGAATAAATGACCAACAACTAACATTGAATGAACAAGCTTACTGAAAAGCATTTAAATATGATTATTTAAAAAAAATAAAAAAATAAAAAAATAAAAAAAATAAAAGCAAACCAAGGACTCAAGACAAGAACATTCTTGCATCTTTCTTAGCGACATGAAAAAAAAAATCAATGCATAGAATGTAAGTGCTCCCACAAACATCCATCAAACATGAGAAAACTCTATCATTATAGCAATCTAAAGGATTTGGGAAAATTAAATCACTTAAAGCAAACCTAGAACTAGATACAAGAACATTCGTGCATCTTCCTTAGCGACTTGAAAAATAAATCAATGCATAGAAAGTAAGTGTTGCCACAAACATCCATCAAGCATGAGAAAACTCAATCATTATAGCAACTTAAAGGTTTTTAGGTAATTAAATCACTTCAGACTTAGGGTTTTAGGGGTTTAGGGGTTTAGGGTTTAGGGGTTTAGGGTTTAGGGTTTAGGGTTTAGGGTTTAGGGTTTTAGGGTTTAGGGTTTAGGGGTTAGGGTTTAGGGTTTAGGGTTTTAGGGTTTAGGGGTTAGGGTTTAGGGTTGAGGGTTTAGGGGTTAGGGTTTTAGGGTTTAGGGTTTAGGGTATAGGGTTTAGGGTTTAGGGTTTAGGGTTTAGGGTTTTAGGGTTTTAGGGTTTTAGGGTTTTAGGGTTTAGGGTTTTCAGGG
>NC_052487.1:300000-380218 GCF_009730915.1 Dioscorea cayenensis subsp. rotundata
CGGGAGGTCATGGAGCGATCGACGAGGTGGAATGCGAGGGATTAAGGGTATAGGAATTGAGATTGGATCCGAGAAGAGAGAGATTCGAGCTCGAAGATGCGAGATTAGGGATTTCTTGTAACATTTGGGGATTAGGGCTCGCATTTTGGGGGCGGTTTTGAAACCCTAGAGAAACCCTAGAGACAAAGGAAGATGAAGACGAAGAAGAAGAGGGTTATGGGTTTTATTTGGGCTTTGGATCTGGGCTTCATATTGTCTTATTCTGCCTTAATGGGCCTTCAGAGCATGAACCAAGACTTGGCCCAAACTAAATCTATTGGATTGGTCATTGCTCTTCTCTTTGTAGTACATTTATAAATAAAATTTTCAATTTTAATTATTATTAAACAAAATTTTAAATTCCTTTCATAGTATATAATTCGAGTCCCTAATTTTAAAAATAATAATAATTTCACTGTACAATTTTTTATATATTTAATTTAAAAATAATTTTCTTATTTTTATTTAAAAAAACATTGAATAGTCTATTGTTCATATGACTTTACAACATTTTCATTCTTTTTAATAAAGAAAATACTTTAGCAAATTTTGTAGTATGAGAGCCACTAAAATTTTTTATAGGCCCTATCCACAAACATCATGTTTTTATTTTCCATGGAAGGGACCACAAATCCTTTAACAAAAATTTTTGTGGTTGTCCTCCATCCAATTATAAAAAAGTGGACCAAGATAACAAGTCCCAATATAATACCAATTATTATTATTATTATTATTATTATTATTATTATTATTTATTTTAAGAGAGCACATGATATAACTCATAATTTTGTTAAAAGAAAAACAAGCATAAAAAATACATATAACCGAAAAAAAAAATAACTACACACAAAGACACAGGAGATTTAAAACAAATCCATTAAAAATGGATAGACTAACAAAAAAAACATTTAAAAAAAATTTACAAGATGGAGATTATAAGAAGGATGCCAAAAATCTATTCGCTTTATAGGCATCAATGCAATGTAATACCAAATCAATAAAATTTAAGAGTAGGTAACATAATAATAAATTAAATATAAGTTGGATATAGAATAACCACCAATTTTTTTTACAAAATGAAGAAATATCTTTTTTAAGAAAAATAATAATAAGAAGAAGTACAAGTGTTCATGAAAAACAAGAAAGAAAAAAAAAAGGACCAAATAGTCCACCAGGTATGGAACACACTGGAGACTTGTTTGAGGACCATTCAACTAGATGCTTTTCATTCATAGTTCATTGTCCAATAATGCATTTCAAATGCAATAAAATTAACCTCTCTGGGTTTTTTATTAATAAATTATCAAGTGATGTTTATCCACTTTTATTTAAAACATAAAACTATACTTATTAAAAATATTACAAATTTAGAGCTAGAGAATTTTATACATATGATTGTGACAATGGATTACAAATATTACAAAAAGTTCATATCTCCATCTTCAGATTGTTAGCTATAACATTACCTGCAAAGAAATCAATACATTAAAAACAAATCTTAATTATTTATGAGTAAAAGATGAAAATTAATCTATGTTTGAATATATATAAGCACACCTTGATATAACTGAAATGAGTATCCCAGATCATGGATGCAGTTTAAATCAGTATTCCAAGTTGAAGAAGCTCCATGAATCTGAAACATTAAGATAGAAAATATATATATATATATCATTCAATGTTGATTTCAGAGTAATAATAAGTACAACAAATGTTCATACATTGAAGCATGAATCCAAGAATTGCTCCGGCATCGGTACCGAAGAGTTTTCAGTCCTCTGAAGAAGGTCGGCATTCGAAGAGTTCATACCCTGTTGAGATGAACTAAACTGAAAGCAAGAATGATCCACAACCTCCGACGACATTCCGATGATCCCCGGCGGAATCATATTACTCATTGTCATTGCATTTATCTGTGTTCATATTATGTTAGACTAGTCTCTATTGATTTTTGGGACAAAAATGAGACTCACCTCTTTGTCGATCAAGTCACCGATACCGAAATCAAGCCTTGGATTCATCGCGGCGAGCTTCATCGATAAGAACTACATACATATAATTACAGAATTAGAGACTCAGGTTTATATATTCAATTACAAATAAAGAAAATTACCTCGACTTGTCTCTGAAGAGATTGAACATAATTAATGATTTCATCGAGCATTCCGGCTTTTCCGGTAATTCTATTACAACCAGGAACTAAGTCTTGCAAGTACCTCATTCTTGCACTGATCTTTTCTCTTCTCACCTACACAATGTTCAATCTTTCTAAGTAAATTTAAAGAGTTAAAACAAAGAAAAACAAATAAAGTTAGAAAATAGTAAGTACTCTTTCAGCCAAACTATGACTATCAGTGGCTTGACCACGGCGAGCTCTAACATGAATATAATCAGACTTTTGAGTTGATGATTCCTTTATCTTTTTATCCTGATGATCAGATAATAATGCCGCAGTTATTTCGGCATCTCCTTTTATTCTTTTCTCTGTTTTATTGAATTCTTCTTCTGTTACATTGTTCTGCAAACATATCATAATCAAGCAAATATGGTTATGAAAAAGGATGCACATTTATATAATAGATACAAACTATATGTATGTACTTACATTTGGGCTTGAAGATCTTGATGTTTCGGCTTTTCGTTTCTTTGAAACGGGGTCTCCGGTGAGCGAAGAGAGGTCCGGCCAACCGGAATTTAGTGAAGGAAGTTGATCATAAAGCTCTTGTTGGTAATTCATGGTATGAGAATCACTTGGTTGGTAAAGTGAATTCAGAGACTCATTGATCAAGTAGTTGGCTTGATGTTGTTGTTGTTGTTGTTGTTGTGATTTGAACCAAGTTTTTTGTCTCTCAAAAACAGAGAGATAAGAGGAGGAAGTAGAAGTAGAAGTAGAAGTAGAAGAAGAAGCCATGCAATGAAGCATTTGTGAGTTAGTTTGAGATTTATATTTTTGAAGGAAAAAGAATGAAGGATTGGTCACTTTTAGTGTTTGTGTGGCTTTTTTCTCTTGCTCTTCTTCTTCACAACAAATGCATGCTGTGTTTTATGAGAAAAAGGAACAACTACTCCTCCAACTCCTCAGCAATGTAGTTGTTTTTGAATTGATTGTTTGACGTGGGGGAGAGAAGAAGGGAAAGGTGGTCATGCAGTGTTTCTCTTCTTCATTGATGATTGAAACAGAAGAGTTTAGGATTTATAGGGAACACACAGACACTGAGACACACACACACACACTCACAATGAATGGAGATAGAGTTGTGTGTTTCTCATATTATTCTCTGCTTATTTAATTATATATCCCTGTTTTGATATTTGGATTTTAATGTTTAAAATTATGTAATTTACATTATATAACCAACAATAATCATCTTCACAATCCAGAGTTGTATAATTTTTCTCATCATGTGCATGTTAGTGTTGTTTATCCATATTTTATATAATAATAATAACAACAACATCTTATATTAATATACATGATATTGTCTTTATTTCTCATCATATTAGTGTTTAATTTTTATCAAACTTATTATGTATGAAGTTAAATTTTTATATATTTGACCCATTCTTCTTATATTTTAAACAAGTTTTTAGTCTTTAATTTTGAATGGGTTTATTTTTTAATGTATGACTGCGTAGAGTATTTTTCTCAGTGAGTATACTTCCGATCTGAATAGGTGGTGGATGTCTTAAAATTAATAACTTGAAATAAAATTGGATAAACATGTAGTACATATGGGTAGATTTTTTTCTAAATAAGTGGTTTGAGAATAAGAGTGAATACACTTGTGGTTTAAATAAATAATGCATGTCCTAAGTAAAGTTCAACTTCCTATCTAAATTCTGAATACATTATGCATGATCCAGAGTAGGTAAAACTGTCTAAGTATTAGTAGATGTCTCTGAATTGGTAATGATCCATTCCTCTTCTCCAATAATTTAAGTTGCTTTTTAAAATTCATTGTAGCTAGTGTACTTTTTAACCATTTGTCCTTTATTTTGTTGTTTATTGATTTTATAAAAAATAAATAAATAAATATTGTTAATAGAGTTTTACAGTAATGTAAAAATAAGGATGGGAAAATATGGAAAAAAAATAAATATTTGATGAAAAATAAAAAGAAATGAGAAAAAAGTATAAAAAGAATTTTAGTAATTTAGAATTTAAAATATTACTATAATATCTATGGGAACTATAAAATAAATTTAAGTAAAAAAAAAATTCAATGTAATTTTTTACATAAATATCAAATATCTTAACATTTAAATTATTACTGTAAGATTTGTAAGCCAATTTATCAAAAATAAAATAAAATTTGCAGTGAAGAGCTTAAATTGTTTCACTCTTAACATCTCTCTTTTCATTAATAGATATTAATATATGAGGATGGATCATCTCAGCATGTTCGTAGATTTTTAAATTTACAAATATTGCTCTCAATTATTGAATTTCAATCTAACAGTTATACACGGTTTATTTAATAGTATTACCGTGCTTATAAATAATAGCACATTAAAAAGTAAAATACACAGTATTTTGATTTATACTGTTGAATCAATATACACACAATATCCAAAAAAAAATATGAACTTTTGCATCATTTATTTTAAAAATAAAATTTAAATTAATCAACTCAATTAATTTTTAATTATATTTAATTGCAGTATTCTAATTAATAATTAATACTGTACTAACTATAGACATTTGTAGAACGTCCGCAATTAACGTAAAATCCTAATATATATAAGATGTGAATATATATATATATATATTTTTAGTTTCCTTTGACTGAGAAATGCTGGTAAGGGTTTGTTAGAGAAGGGGGCCCACAGTTTTATCACCCCGATGTAGTGATGTGATGGGCCCGCATTGACATGACTGACACGTGGGTGCGTCCCGGAAAATCAAGCAAGTAGCTACCTGCCCAGGGTATCATCTAGCTTACCCTCATCCGCATACGTGTATTCATATCATTGGTTTAATCAAGTGATGACGTGTATAAAGAACACGTGGATGTGAGAACGGGACGGCGTCGTTTTAGAGTGACGTGGACTCCGTTCCGTTTTCTACGGGACACTGATTTCCCCGTTTTAACTGCCCACCCGTTTTCCCGCTTCTTCTTTCGAGGCACATTATAGCTTAATTTTAAATTAAAAATAATATATGAACTTAAGACTTCTTCTAGATTAACTCAATTTATATTATTTTATTTTAAGTGTATCTCCAAAATTCTGCGTTTACGTAATAATATTTTTTTTTTAATATTATGAAAAAATCATTTTATACATTTTTTAATATTAATATTAGTAAATATATTTGTGTAATTTTATTTTTTTAATGGATAAATCATAATTTTGCATGCATGCAACTACATAGAAATTAATAAGAAATTAGTAAGAGAATACATGTATGAAGTATTTGTCTAGTTTAATAAATGATAATATTTATATTCACACATACACATAGTATTGAATGGATAAATGATGGTGATCAATAACTTCTTGGTCTTTTAGCATCGGATCTTTTATATAAAGTATTTATATTTTTACTTGGAGACAGGTTTGAAATCTCAGCTCCCTAAAAATGAAGACTCAAATGTGGTGAAATATTAACTCTACGTCTATGCACATCTCTAATGTGATTTGTACATTTTGTTAAATAAAAAAAAATTGATGGTGTGTGGGACACTAATGGCCTCTATGAGTGATGCTCAAACTAAAAGGGACAAACTTTTATCCAAAATAAGCACTTCCTTTTATTTTATTTTATTTTTTTCCAAACAGATAAATCAAACTTGCTTCCCTTACCCTACTTGATATTTGTATCTATATATATATATATGAAGAAAGATATGTAATAATTAGGATTTAGAACTTATAGGATTGGTGAGTTTAGTTTTATATAAATTAATGTCCGGCGTATGCATTGTTACAGTGCATGCATGCATCTATATATATATATATATATATGTTTTGGTGAAGGGTCATGTCTAAGAGTTATTTAGAAGATGGGCACCACCATCACCAGCTTCACATCCATTGATTAGATGTTTATGAATATTAACAAGGTAATGAGAGATGGTGCAGTGGTATGGGCCAATGGTGATGGTGGTGGTGGTGGTGCTCCATTTTGTGTTTTGTTTCCCTTTGTCTTGTTACTGTCTTGCCAGATTGGATATTTATATTTATATTTATATTTATATTTATATCATTCATTCATTGAGAGAATGAAGATCACTTCTAAGAAACACATCACATGTTCTTCTTTTGTGTTGTGGGGCTTCTTCTTGATCTTCTTGACCATCAATATATTTATAGATAGATTAAAAATTTAACTATAGTTTTGGGGTTTTTTTTAATAATATAAAAAAATCATTCCAAACACACAGTTTTATTGTTACGTATCAATCATATAGAAATCAGAAAGTCAAACTTTCAACTTCTTGCTGCATGCAAATTTTCTTAATTGTTCAGTTATTACCAATGTAGGCACGATGGATTTTTTTTTTCATCTTTTTCTTATTTAATATTTTTTTTATAAATTTATATTTATTTTTGAAAATGAACGGTGCTTGAACCTAATCAATTGGTTTTATATAATATTTTTGTCTGTAAAGATGTTTGAAAAAATAAAAATAAATATAAATGTGTAAATTATGTAAAAAATTAAAAAGATGAAAAAAAAATGCTAAGAATATACACACAAAAAAAAAAATCAAAGGAAAAATAATTATGTAAGATGAATTGATTCAATGAAAACACTGTTGTATTTTTTAAATAGAAGTAAGAATGTAAAATTAATTTTAAAAAACTCAAAATGATTTAAAGAGAAGTTGATGACTTTTCAAGGACTTTTGAATAATTAACACTATTATCAATCAAAAGTAGTACTAATGGTTCTCATTTCCAAGCATCACGCAGGTAACATGTACATGAATGTTTTTATTAGATGCATGAATGTGCTATTTTGTTAGATGATATTTTTAATTATTTAATTAAAAAAATCTGATTAAAATAATTATATAATGAATTTATATGTTTAAGTCTCATTTTTTTTAATGAATTTTTGTTTTTTAAGAGAATCCAATGTTAGAGAAGAAAGTTCTAGCTTCACATATTCAATAAAACATATACATTAAACCTGTTAAAAGAGATTTTTTTCGTAATTAAAAAAATGAAAAAACCACCGAATATATATTAAAAGAAAAATAATGATTATAACTAAAATGCCTTTGGTTCAACAATATTTGCTCCATTATGTAAAACTTGATTTACGGAACTTTTATTACTAGGTTCAAAAATTTCTGTGTTGACCATGTGAGAGTACATAGGCGGACTATCATTATTCCTGTGCGTGCCCTTACTTATATACATGCTTATTTCATTTGTAAAAAAAAAAAATGAATATAAATACGAGAACAATGACATGCAAAGGCAAATTATATATATATATATATAAGGACCGATAAGCTAAAGATGTCCATAATAATCCGACAGCTATGATCATCATTAACAATACCAAAACATGTTCTACAATGTCGCACAGTAATCACAAATAGTAAAATAAACACAGTACTTATATAACAAACAACCGTTGAATAATGATTCAACAACTGTAATTAGACATCCCTAAATAACAGTAATTTAGGGATGTAACTAGATTATCATTTGCCTGTGTATATATATATATATATATTAATATGGAAATCCATGAATTGAAATTAAGAACTCATTATTCCTAAAGAAGAGGAGAAGAATGTAAAGATTAATGTGCCACTTGGGAAACAAGGTAGATGTGCAATGTCCTGCCAAACATTCATGTGGGGTTGTCTAAATATTGTTCTTAATAGCCAATGAAGGTCACCTTGCAACCCACCCTTCAGCAATCTCCCTTCAAACCTCACCTCCCACCTGACCTTTGTCCCAACCAATCTTCATCAATGGCTAGAGTTTTTAACATCCATTCCTTCAATGTATTTTTCATATAAAATCATGGTTTAAAGCCATTACTCAGACAATATTGAGTACTTGTTTCTCAGTTAAAAACCACTAGTATTTTTAGTGTCTGCCGCAATGATGAATGCAGAGACTAAAACAAACAAAATAGTTCAGTTAAGGTATGAAATCAAAATCAAACAATAATATCATCAGAGTTGCAGCTATGGCTTCAATCTCATTGATAAAGCTGTTGATTTTGATGGTGATTGTGATAGTGATGAGGCTATTCTAAATGGTAGTCATTGGAGAGATGGTGTTGTTGCCATTGTTTTCCAGCAAGATCTTGCTTTTCTGAAGAGATGCTGTTGGGGCCATGCATGGCCATGGCTTTCCAGTAGGCATCAGTACAGAGAGGGGGTACTTGGGTTGTTGCCTTGATATGAGGGGTCCAAACACAACTGGAAAGATAAGAAAGCTTTTGAGGTGGTCAAGATCAGAATCAAAGTCATTTCTTTCTTTCTTTCCATCTTCCTTTGCCTTTTCAATTATCTCCAGAGATTAGTTTTCAGTTTTTGAGGTTTGAGACATATATGCTTGTTGAGTGTTATGCTTTGAATATATATATATATATATATATATATATAGTGCATTGTTATCCTAAGGTTTAAAGATTTTTGTTTTTTTCTGCAATCCAAATGTCTTCACTTTGTCAAGATGAGAATGAGAACCATATGCTTACCTTCAAGTAATCTAGATTATCAGTTTATCGGTTTTCAATGTTTGAGATATATATATTTCTGTCTTTACAAAATCCAAATTTAGCATATTGTTAGAGAGCTAAGGTTTGAATATTGTGCATTGACATCATAGGGTACAAAAATTTCAGGGTTTCCTGTTATTCAAATCTATTCATTATCTCAAGAGGAGAATAAGAATCATTTGCTTGGCTGATTGCTATGATCTGAATATGGTACCTTGTCACATCATATCATATAAGAGAAGGACATGTGTTTTTTCTGCAATCCAAATCTATTCACCATCTACAAGAGAAGAATATGAACCATTTGTTTGCATTTCAATAATCTCAACAACATTAATGTTTTACAAAGAGATGCATCTCTATTGAGTCAAGGTTTCCATTTGGAATATAGTACGCTATCATTGCAGAGTTCACAGATTTCAGTATTTATCAGTGCAGCAGAAAAATAGGGGCCCTGACTGACAAAGATCATTGAAATTTTTCTGACAAGAAACCACAATAACATTGTTCTACACTTTCTGTTATAGATACAAACAAGCAAAATTCACATTAGTATGAGAAAATCCTTTAAATACTTGGTAAGAGCTTAACTATATTGCAAAAAAATTGCATTTGCTTGATACAGTTAGGTTACTCCTATCTAAACTAAGTGGTCAGGTTTGAGGAATTTTTACAGGGGTATCATATCATACCTTCAGCAAAGCAGGAGATAATCAAGAGAGAGCCACTGCCTTTGGCTTTGAGAAGAACCCTAATTTCTTTTTGAAAA
Organism: Dioscorea cayenensis subsp. rotundata; assembly: GCF_009730915.1. Classification (NCBI taxonomy): domain Eukaryota; kingdom Viridiplantae; phylum Streptophyta; class Magnoliopsida; order Dioscoreales; family Dioscoreaceae; genus Dioscorea; species Dioscorea cayenensis. The sequence continues at coordinate 309,504 of NC_052487.1, forward strand.
AACTAGAGGTGGCCTTTGGAGTTGACTGCCTTTTGTTAGAGATTTCTGTGATTCTCTTTGTAGAGTGATCTGTGGCACTCTCTGATGATTCAGAGCTATGGCTGGAGTGTGAGTCTGAATGAGCAAAACAGTCATTGTCCCTGAGCTCTCTGAGGACAAGTAGCAACTTCATAGAGAGCTCTTTTCCCTTGGGCGTTCCGTTCAGAGAAATTTCACAAAGAGCTGGAATAACACCTTCATTCATGACTTTAAGGCGATAGTCAAAACTGTGGAGGCACAAAGAGTGCAGGATAATCACGGCATGTTCCTGCTCCTTGCGATCGCCAATATCGAGCAGCTCAACAATAGATCCAATGCATCCATTTGTTTCGGCAATCATCAACGCAGCCTCTCCAGTGTCACTCAGATTGCACAGAATTTCTATGCAAATTCCAGCAAATCTTGCTTCACTCATGAGGGGAACTAGTTTTGATATACACCGACTAGATAGCAAATGGGGCTTGGCATCATTGTGAGATGAGAGATCACATATGATCTTTATTGCCAGTTCTCTAATCTCACTGTCTTCACAATCCAGGACACATATGACTGATGGAAGAATGCCCAAAGCCACAATGTTTGGCACATACGTTGGGTGGCATGACAGAGTTCTCATGATCATCAAAGCTTCTTTGATTATATAGGAATCAAGAAACATCATCAACAGGTGAAATGTATCTTCAACTAAAGATGGCACTTCAATGCTGCATGCCATTTAACAGCAAAATGTTAGTAATGAGCACAAATATTTTCAGTTATTTATTTTCCTCTATTCAACCAGCTATTTTGGCAATTGTGGTAAAAAAATTACCTCCATTTAGTTAGAACAGCAAGAAGAATCTGAGCTCCTGCTCGTTGTGCTTGTATATCTGAGAGATCATATGAATGCTTCATAAAACTCATCAGTGCTTCAGGAAAACCATTATGGAACATAACAAGGCAGGTTTCTCCCTCAGTATCCAGAAGGAGAGTCAAGTCACCCACTGCATTCTCCTGGGATTCAAGAGGAAGCTCTGAAAGTTTTCTGAAGAACTTCCTATACATATCTTGGTCAAAGTTCAAAAAAGATCCAAAGTTTTGATAGTCTTTGCTCCAAGGAAATTTATGAGCATAGCTATTGCTAAAGCTATCAGCAACCTTAACACGGGATGAATCTGAGAAACAGCCTGAGTCAGAGGAGATGAATGAAACATTGCTATGATCACTTTGTAGCATGTAATATCCTGGTTTACCATCTAACAGCAGCGTGGACACATTCCTCAGACTCGTTATGGAATCATAATGCGAAGGTTCCTGAGGAATGGTTATTGTAGGATTAGCTTCCAAGCTTGGGTCCTTAATATCAACGCCGTGCTTCCTGCACCAATTAGAGATAAGATCCTTCATGCAAGAATTTGGAACGAATGAGCGGTTCACCAACTTTTTCTTCGTCTTTGGGCATGTATCATTTCCCTCGTTAAACCACTTCTCAATCCAAACTCTTTCATATGTTTGCCCAGAATCTATGACCACAGGATCGAACATTAACTTGGATGAAATTGGACAAATGAACTCTTCAGGAGGTGTATCAGCACTAGACGGACCTCTATCAGCATTGCTATCTGTAGCAAGTTCCTTTCTGTGTTCTTTCTTCTCAGCATAGTGTTTAGGTTTTGTGCTACATACTGAAACTTCACTCTGTGGAATGCCACTCTCTTGTTGCTCAACAACATCAATGCTTAGTTTGTTTCCATATTTCTTTAAAAGATAGAGAAAAAATAGCAGAACTCCTTCCTTTTTAGGCTCGGTAGCACGTATTTTATCAAGAAGTTTCTTGAGGGATCTTCTTTCTATCAAAACAGATTTAGGAGAAGTAATTTTCAAATTCAAAGCGGCAACTTGTAAGGCTTTCAATTCTGTTTCTGCAGTTGCATCCGTCTGCTGAAGCAATTCTAGCATAACCTTCCCGGCCTCTTCCTCCAGGGGATCAATAAAAAACTTTGCATCTCCAAGATAGTTGATAATTTCAGCAAGCTGTGAATAAAATGATAAGTTGAGCTGAAAGTTACTGAAACCAGACCAACATTAACTTCTTATGTTGTCACTGGCAGGGGTAGAGATGTTTTAATATGAAGCTAAGATCATGTTGAGATACCTTAACACTGAGCAGCTAGTTATCACACAATTATACACCAATATTTTATAAAATAACTTCCATGTTTTGCAAGTAAATCAAACCCTGAGTTAGTTAATCTAGCAAAATGATAAGTTTATTAACAGATACAAAGATTAACCAACCTCAGCAGCTAATAATTCAGGAACCATATTCTGAATCTGAATTAAACTTTGAATCAGTACATTCCTTATGCGCTCACACCTTAATAAGGTAGCTTCACCAGTTATTGCCTGTTGACATTACAAGAAATTTTAAAAAAAAATGTCAAGTTGGACTACAAGAACTCAAGCATAACATATTCTACAACATTGGGAATGCGAAAGTTCTAAGGTAAACACAAAGTTATACCTATCAGCAACAAAAGTTCATGCTCTGAACGTTCAGTTATGAAGTTGTTGGCATTTCTATCTCAGCAAAAGCAGATAATATAGAAACAACAGTTCTTTGAAATATCATTTTTTTATTAAGAAGGCAAAGAAACAGTAAAATGGGTAACACTACAGTTAGTCTGAAAAATGTAATTACCAAGTAGAGCTTGCTGGTTTCGGCACAGTGCTGCAGGAGTAGTTTAGCTTTCTCAACCGCATTGTTTAGAGAACATAACTCTTGGATCCCAGACCTGCATCCTGGTTGAGCCGATTCTATTGCCGGAAGGACAAGATTAATTGTGTCCAAAATTTTTCTTAGCTCCAAGCACATTGAAGCGTGTGCCTGTCATCAGATAATAATTCAGAAACCAATAGGAATCCAGTGTGTAAATTAAATGGTTAGAAACAGCAGCCAATGAAGAGTTGAACATTGGTATTACTTATATTTATGCAAATGAAAGAGAGGACCTTAGTTAATTTCATGTATTTATGGTTACATTAGTCTCCAAGGAGCACATAAATCCTGCCAGGAACCTCATTTCAAGAAAACAAGCTTCTATTTTTTCAAAGAATAACAATTTGATCATCTAATTAACCCAAGAATTGCTAATACATGTGTTCTTTATTGACAAAAAGATCACCGATTCTTCATTATGAAACCATTCAGCATTAAAAGATCCAGAAAACTTATGCTAGATTTCCTACAAGCACTGAAGAATAAGCGCCCTGGTTGTTCAAGTTCACAAAATTGAATAGCTAACCACTAAGAAGAAACAAATACGGCATGAAGCATACGGAAAATAACAATTCAAAACAAGGTCGAATTCCAAGTTTTTCCGCAAATTGATCAGACAAAATGACAACTTTGTCAGTATGGAAATTAAAGAATTTCACCTTCACAACAGAAGAAGAATTTCCTGTGGCTTGAGCAACTTCAGCAACATCACTCCCCATTGAAAAAGACAGGGAAGCTATATCTGCAAACCACTAACAAATTATCCAAACATTAAACATCTTTGAATTCATCCCATAATATCCAATCAAATAAACAAGCAAGACAAACACATCAAGCATCTGATTTCCAGTGATGAAATCACCTGAGAACTAAGTAATAAACAAAAAAAATCCTTTTTTCCTTCGTCAAAACCCTAAATTTATACACAAGAACCCAGCAACCTCCAATCATAGACCTTAAGACCAAACCAAATCCTGCAGCAAGAAAACCAGAAAAACTCAGCTCAATCAAATCCTAATCATGAACAAGAAGATAAACAAAAACTTTCTATATCACCAACCCACCTACACAGCTTCATCTACACCTTCTAAAACACCCAAAAGAAGCTCCTTTTTCCTCCAATCAAAGAGTATGAGACTCCAAAAAAGGGAGTTTCTTTGCAAGGTGATAAGCATCAAAGGGAAGGATCATAGAAAGAGAAGCAGCAGTGGATTAGTCTTTTGCCTTTGTGGGGAAGGAGCAGAGGAAAAAGATGAGATTTTGTGAGAGAGAGAGAGAGAGAGAGAGAGAGAGAGAGAGAGAGAAGGATGGAAGGGTGGACCCGGGAAAATGGCAAATGGTTTACTGTGATTTTATAAGGACACAAAATTCAAATGGGACAAAAAACCAGGGACTTTTTCAAACTTTCAGTCCAAAAATTAACCATTTTCTTATTATTATTATTTTATTATTATTAGAAGGGAAGTAACAATAAAGTTCTTGCCTATTTTCAATAAATAATTTTAGCATATGTGAAATTTATGACAAGTCTTTTAATTTTATTTTTTTATACCCTGATTTATGAGTTTTTTTAATTAAAAATGATAAATGTATATACAATTAAGGACTTGCATACAAGAACAATGATAATTTACCCTTGCGCTCTCACTCAACAAGCATAAATTTTGGATTACAAGCCTGCTCTTAAAGTTAAAAACTTTTGGTATTATTGAGTTTGGTTCAATAAATATCTCCCAAATCAAATTTTAGATAGTAAAACTAATACCGCTAGACCAAAACTCCTTTAATTGTTGTGAGATTTGGCTCTAAAAAATATTTAGTGTAGTTATGAAATTTTAATAAAAAAACCACCTAGACGACTTACAAAGTAACGAATAAAAACAAAAAGAGTTTCTTCAATTTTACAAAAATAAAATATATAAAGATTGATTTGTTAGAAGGAGAATAGTTAAGGACTTTTACATAATATGCTCTGTTAATTTTTTTAAATAAAAAAAAGTTTATATTAAACCAAATCATCCCATAATACAGAATTTATAAAAAAACGAGGAAGAAATAATACTCATTCCTTCCAAACATCACATTCTTATATAGACTTCGTTAGCTTATGTGTCACACATGGTTTTTTTTTTTTTTGGGGAAGAGGAGCGGGACGAACCCACTAGAGACCCCAGAGATTTGCACAAGTCTTAGTGAAACAAGTGAGGACGGGGCCGTGCTCACGTGGGCTCTGAACCACTCGTACACAATCACTATTCACAACTCCCAAAAATGTGCCCACAGCCGAGAATCGAACTCTCACCACTCGGTGAGAGCTCTATCGGTGACCTATGTACTAATAGACCCGAAGATCATTGGCTATGTGTCACACATGATTGACCACTCTCTTTCCGAAGATAAGTTGCAACATCATTGAAGACGCATTTGAGCTCAACATAGTCACTCAGTATAATTGCTCATAAAGATCCATGTATAAAAATACTAGTATTAAACTCCATAATTATTATGAAAATTTATTTTCACTTTCAAACGGTCCACTCTTAGTGTAATAACAATAAATGTATGTATTAATGAGAGTAAATGAGGAAATTTGTGGTCAACAAGCGCATAGACCATCAAGATAACAAGTTGACGTTTTAAAACTTTTACTTCGTATTTATCTTTTTAATGTTGGATTTGGCATTTAAATATAGATTATATAAATATTGTTCAGCAGTTAAATAGACAAGTTTAATATTTGAATAAATTAAATACAATTAATTACTAAAATAATAGCAACATGCATAATTAAAGCAATTCTAGAAAGCACATTATATATTCCATTGGAAAAGCAGTTCTACATCATCATATTACCTCTAATTTAATAATTACTTAAATTATAATTTTAATATTTTATTTATTAAAAAAAATAAAAAAAGATAAAAAGATAAATTCGGATGCTAGGACAAATGTTCTTTTCTCACCAACCCTTAATAAAGATTAGATAGCACTAATATTGTCCCCCAATTACTTAAAAACAAAAGAAAGAAAATGGAAGACCAACACACACTTATTAGAGACAGTGATTTCCATTCATTCAAAGCATAAAACCTTTAATCTTTATCTTTTGAAGCAACTTGAAACTTATAAAAACTTCTTGCTAAAAAAATAATGATTATTATTTTTTAAAATAAACAATGTTCGTTGACTAAAAAAAATAGGTCCGTCAAAAACCTTTTGATTTATAAACACCAAATTCTATATACAGGGTATTTGTGTTTTTGTTGATGATATAGATTTGAATCTCAATTCACGTAAGGTGATGATGTATATGTATTGAAATATTAACTGTACATCTGTCTCAGTTTTTGACATGACTTAATTATTTTATAAAAAAATAAATAAAAACATATAAAATAGAACAAAGTAATACTCCAAAAAAAAACTAATATAATGTATATTATAAAAACAACACATGACAAAATAACTAATAGACTACTAAAACAGAAAAAAAATTACAGATTCACTAATAATAAATTTCGAAATAAGTAGATACATAAAGAGATAAAACTAACGGTAGTGGTACCCAAGAAAATAATCATCGTAGATGATCAATCATCTGTCATCTTAGTGGCAAGTGGGCTTAAAAAAAATCATAATAATAATAATAATAATTTGTCCCTGCAACATTAAACATATTATTATACTCCATTCATAACTTTACTTGTTTAGCTTGATGCATTGAAAAGTCATTCATATGTGGGCTTCACTTGGATTTGATCACTAGTCCTTAGTTTTTTGTCTCTTTCTTATTTGATGATTCTTATAAGGGACTTGTTCAAAGCTCTGGATACTTGGCGTTTTTTTTTCTTGTTTTTTTTAAAAAAAAAAAAAATTAATTTGTGGGTTATTTTAGTGAGGAATGAAACAAAAACATCAGGATCCTCTCAAAAAGAAAGTAAGAATAGTGACACTGAAAAGACAGAAGAACAAGAGATATATGGAGTCTGTTGTTGGGCCTCATTTTTTGTTTTTATTTATTTTTTATTTTTTTTTGGATAAAATTATCAAACGACAAAATAAAGATAAATAAATACAGAAGTGTATCAATTTAAACTCCAGACCTCTCAATCATAAACATATATAATTACTAGTGGATCCACAATTTCTATATATTTGATGTTTTGTGAAAATAAATACCATTCAAACTTGAAGTTTTATAATTATTATTGTTATTATCATTTTCTTGTTAACGTGTAAAAGAAATAAAATAAAATTAAGTCGATAATAAATGATTAATTTATTGGATAATTAATTTTTGATGTTGATTATGTTGTTTTGTCTTACAACAATAAATTCAATCAACCAATTTTTCTTTAATTGCGCATGGTCCTTATCTTTTCCTTCACGCATTTACTCATTAAAATTAAAAAACTTAAAAAATAGGTTAAATTAAAACAACAAATTTATAAATATATTAAAACTCATGCAAAATCAACAATGAATTTGTTTACAATTTTTTAATAATCTGGTTTTTAATAAACAGAAAAAAAAAGTAATTACACAACTTGTTTGTCTTTTTGCATATTAAAATTTTATTAATAAATAATTAATTAAGATTAATATTTAACTAATTCACTATAACGGCTGAGTTGATATTTCATATTTCATTCAACTCCTACGTTAAATGTTAAAAATCCGAATAATTGAATAGAGTTTATCCAGACTATTTTTTATATTTTTGAAATAAAAAATTTCTAATTGGTCCCACTTAATTTTGATTTGCTATTTAACTTATTTATGTATACATATAAATCTAATAAGCATCTAATTCGGCCATGAAATATAATTTAATGGTTTCAATGAAAACCGTGTTTTCTAAATAAGGCAATGACTTTCTCATGCACCATTAATTATTTTCTCCATTTATATATATATATAATTTAAATTCAAAACCAAATCCAACATTCTCTAGAGTTGTCTACCAAATCACCTAATTAAATTTGTTTAGCAATTTTTGGACTTAGTCTGCATGGCTTTATTATATATTTAATTAAACAAATTTTTTTTCAAAGTTATACTTAGTTTTCTAACGGCCTGCATGGAAAAGCTTGTCTTAGTTTTCTAATTAAAGGCCTGCATGCAAGCTCTTAAATATGGATTAGTTGGGATTTAAGACTTCAAACATTAACTGCAGTTTTGGAAATTTTGGATTATGACCAAGTTTTCTCAAGAGTTGACAAAATAGAAATATTTTTTTAAATTGTTTTTCTTGTAAACTTTAAATATGAAGTTGACATTTGGAACATGGATTTGCCTGCCTCATTATGAACTTTTATTGAAATTAAATTCACTGCTCAAAGAATTGGTCTTTGTTTCAATTAATCTTGTGAAATATTAAGGAAGAGAAGTCAAATAAAAAAGTTTTAGTAGCTTGTTTTAATGACAATTTTACCGAGTGATTGAAATTAATTAACTTAATAAATTAAGTTCAACCTCTATATATATATATGAGCCTAAGTTTATATAAAAATAAAAAAAAAGAACATTTTAATCAAAAGTAGTTGATCAAAATTGTATAATAAGATATACTGATAAGCTACGATCGTCATAATGGTTGAGCGATTAAAACATTTGACTCTTACGTGACATGTCAAGTGTTCGACTTCCTCCCAGCAAATAGTGTTGGTGTATATGATTTATCCATTTTATTAAAAAAAAAAAAAATCTAGTAAACTAAACTTTATAGAAATATAGGAGAAGACTTGTATCCTTAGCCTTTAAGTATGAAAAGGAATCAAATACCAACTGTTTGTGAAGATGTTTTGAAACTAAGTACATAGTTTTAATATCTATTTTCTTGTCATATCATGATTCAATGCAATTTAATTTAAGACCATAAGCTATGGAATCATTAGGGTCATTGATGCTCATTCTTGATATTCAACCATTTTAATTAAAAGAAACAGAAAAGAAAGAAAGAAAGATGAGATAGATAGAACATTTAGTAGTACAATTGCTATCTTGTTTTATCTAAAGAATCAGTACAAGAGACTGAGAAATTTTCCATGTTTGCTTAATCTTTTCATAAGATTACAGTCATGATAAGGAATTAATGTTCAATGAGTTTTATTCTTGTCCACTCCTTTATGCACATCAATTGAATCATATCTCTATCTGATCAGTTTTAAACCACAGACACATTATCATCTAAAAAATATAACACTGCTTTTGCTCCCTGTAAAATGATTCTCTAACTTTTCATACATGCATGCATAGAGTGTACATCCTCGCAGGCGGGAACAAACATCGATGTCTTCGATCGTAAAGAGTGACCGATTAGTTTGATTCGCAATGTTTTTCGGTCCCACTAGAGACATAGTTAAGTGAAATTCATGTCACCCCTCAGCATTGGAAGATCAAAGTTAGCAAGATGAGCATCTTGTCCTTTTTAAATAATAATGATTCTTATTCTCTGCTTGTTTACTTTGATTGAATTTTTCTGCAGTAAAAAAAAAACCTTTTAACTGAGTTCATTCTTTTACTTAAAAAAGTTCGAATTAATCAAATCGAATCAAACCAAATCCTTTCTTGCCTTCTGTTCCATCTTATGTCATTAAAGTCAATAAATCGTATTCTATCTTGCCAAAAAATTCGAAACCGATAAATAAACAGATAGATAGATAGATAGATAAATGGATAAACCGTTATCGATTCCTCCAAGTTGTAAGGAAGGGACCCATGACTGAAAAGATAGTATGATCTATGAAGATAGGAAGGTGAAGAATCCATTAAAGTTAGCTTTACTTGAAATAGACCCGCGACGATGAGTAATTTAACTAGAAATGGTCTTCCAATTGATCGGTTATTTTCCATCGAAAAAGAGCACTTTTATAAGCTTGTAGTTTGCATTTGAATCAACAGCAATAAATTGAATTCAAGTTCTTTGTATCAGTTGTATCAGTTTTTTCGTATTTTCACCGACCGAACATGTACATGATTGAATCAAATAAACTCCACATAGTATATTCATATGTCTGAATCAAAACACATATCAATACATATCGATGTATTGTTGCTAGACTAATATATACCGAATTTATCGGCTGATATCATAGGACATAAGAAATGATAATGCTAATAGTGTAGATGCTTTATGCTAGCTTTCTGGAGCAATCTTTCTGATAAAATTGCAAGTGGTAGTGGAGTCGTAAAACCATAAAAAGACTTGTTCTAAAGTGTCAAAAAGCATTGTAAAGCATTAGTATGTGCACATCTGATTCTTTTTAACTTTGCGAAAACAAGATATGCACTAGAAATGGATTCATGCATCTTAATCTTTATAACCAACATATCTTTCACCATAAAGGATTGTTCTTCCTGACTCTAGATGCCTCTTTTGCTTTCATTCTTGAAAAACAAAAACACACTTGTGAACAGTTTCAGAAATACAAAAAAAAAAATTAATTTTACATCAAGATAATGTATTACCTTTTAATCCTAATGAGAATGAAATGAACACATGTGAAGTGAATCAAAAAACAAGTACAAGACAGCTATGGCCTTCTTGGAAGATAGCAGAAAAAAAGTGAAAGAAGTCTCTGCAATTCTGCAGAAAAAAAAATCTTTCCATCTCTCACACTCTTGATATAAAGAAAAAGAAGACAAACAATAAGCTCCAGTCCATGTCATGTGATCCACAACATCTCATTTTGCATTTCTGAAAAAACTAGATTTTATCACACACTCTTTTAACCAAAAGAGGATAACAGCAGCAAACTTTTCTCAGAAAGAGAAGTTTTTTTTTACATGGTATCAGAGCTGGGTCCCTTTTAAATTTTTTCCTCTATAAATTCCATGGCAAGAGCTCAAACCAAATTGCAAAAAACTAAGCAAGAAAGAAGGAAATAAAGAAAGAAATGTCATCGACATGGACGGCGAAGCAGAACAAGCAGTTCGAGCGAGCACTCGCTGTGTATGACAAGGACACACCGGACCGGTGGCAGAACGTGGCGCGTGCCGTCGGCGGAAAGTCTCCTGAAGAAGTTAAGCTTCACTATGAACTTCTTCTTGAAGATCTTAAGCATATAGAGTCTGGCAAAGTTCCATTCCCCAACTACAGGAGAAGCAGAGGTTTCATCATTGTTATTAACTTATTGTTATTATTACTGTTATTTTATCCACATTGCATGCATGAATGAATTCAAAGATAAATTGATCTTGATTTCTTCTGCTATTTCAGGTTGATGTAGTTCAATGGGAATGAGAATCAAGAAGAAGTCTATATGCATTATATATATATATATATATATATAAAGTTTATAAGTAGTTTTTAAGAAGAAGTAGAAGCATAGAAAGATTTGCTTCTTAAAATTTCTCTGCTGTCTTTCTGCCTTGTTTTATTGTAAAATGTATCTCAAGAACACCCAATGGATGTATTTCTTTGGGTTGTTATTATATTTTATGAACTTTTATTGATTAATAGCAATTCACATCTTACTCAGTTACTCTCTCTGTTTTTGGCTACTCATTTCACTTCTTAAATTTGGTTAGAAACAAACCCAATAATATAATAAATAATGTTTTATTTATTTATTTTTCATGTATGAGTATTCTACTCTTTTTTAAGTATATAAGTTGAGAGAAAGAGAAATTGAACATTGAGTGGCTTATATTTCATTTTTACTTTTCTTTTTGAGTGATATGTAGATATAAAAGGGAAGCTTTGAGATTCGTGTGTGATATCATATTGGACGGTTCAAAAAGTTGGTTTTTTTTTTTGTTTCAATTAAAACTGTGGGTTTTCTGAATTGCAAGAAATTAAAGGGGGCTATTTGGAAATTTAGCGTAGAGAACAAGAATTAGGGCTGAGTATGAGCGGTGGGTTTCAAAGTGGAATTTCGAAATCTCGCGGGAGAATGGACTCTGAAGGTAGTGGTTACTGGACTCGAGAATTTTGATTTCCGTGAAAGCATCGAAATTTAAGGAATTTGTGTTTCTTTGCCATCAATTTTGGTTTATTGATGTGTTTCTTGTGTGTGGATCTGTGCTGAATTTAGGGCAGAAGGTTTCCAATCCCTCGGCCATGCTTGCAGGTCTTGTGAGCAAGCGGAAGAAGCTCCAGGAGGAGCTTAGGAACATCGAAAATCAAGTAGTTTCTTGTTTCCTCAAAGAAAAATCCATGCTTTTTTTTATTATCACAATCTTCGTTCTGTTTTTTAATCAAAGTTCATGATTTTTTTCAAAGAAAGCCCTAGCTTTTATTGTATATCGACGTCTTCATCCTTTTCAAACAAAAAGATAATCTGTTTTTGTCTTTGGGCATCTTGGTTGTTGTTTTTTCATTAACATTTTGAGTTTCTTCTTGCAATTGAGATTATTTTCTTCTGCTAAGTATGAAGACTTATGTTTTTAGTATACATGACTTGCAGTTATGTCCTTTAGATTGCTTTTCTTACACTCTTTTGATTTTGGAATATGTTTATGTTCAGATATTATTATTCATTTGATGAATTCTAGTGTATGCTATATTAGGTGTATGAGTTAGAGACTAGCTATTTGCAAGATTCGAATCAGTGTGGAAGTGTTTTGAAAGGTTTTGAAGGATTCCTTTCATCATCTAAGAGCACTATAAAGTAAGTTTTTTTTTTTTTTCATTCTGTGTGATAATGATTTCTTTATTCATGATTTGGCCTTGTGTTTGGTGCTTATACATCTGAATGTTCGTATAAGTTTTCTAGTTGCATTAACAAAACATAAGTTATTAACTTATTCAGTATAGAGGGATAGGACGTGTATGTTCCTCTTTTAAGTATATGAATTATTGTATAATTTTTTTTTTAAATGAAGTGGACAAACCACAACTTTATTAAACAGAAAACCAGAACGATCGACAAAAACACAACAAAGCGACAAAGCAAACTGAAACAGAAAAGCGAAAAAGTCAGCAAGAAAGAGAAAATAGCAAGAGATAAAACAAACAACATAAACTAGGAAATCATGAATTATTGTACCATGATTACAAGATTTATGCAGTTTTTTGGTAGGAAATCTTTAGTGGTAACATGTTTTTAGCATGGCCCTATTTATTTTGTTAAATGTGGTATGCATTGTATTTGCCTACATTTGCTATAACTAGTATGTTGCATGGCTTGAATTACTAACCTTTCAGGTGAGTATAGTTTACCCAAAGGGTTTTTTCTCTTGCCATTGAAAAATTCCAGTTCTTTATGTTCCGGCGCAGATTCTTCGTTTCTCTGAATATGTTGTAAGAGTGGTGGTTAAGTTGGTTTATTTTTTATTTTTTTAATCTCATAAGATAGCACCACATGTTAAAGGACTGTGGCCCTCCTTCTGAATTCACTATTTGCCATGACCTTTTTATGTGCACATCTTTGGTCTATATTTTAATGATATCGATTTTGTGTTAATGAAGACACTATTGTATTCTGTCTTCAGCTTGAAGCGGTCCAGGAAATTTCAGCCTGAAGACAGACTATTCTCATTGTCATCAGTTACCTCACCTGCTGTACGTTACTGAAATTGCAGCATTTAAAATGTCTGATGAACAAGCATATAATTTTTTTGCTTCTACAAAACCTAAAATTTCAGAATTTTCTGGCCAATCCCAAATAGCTATGGTTGAATATTTTATACTTAACTATCTTTGCACCCCAAATATATACATTACCCAACATTATTTGTTTTCATCAAAAGCTTTTCATTTCAATTCTTAGTAAAATGATTGAAGTATACAGCAGAATGTCCAACCAGGTGCACTTACTTTTCAAAGTAGAGTTTCAGCATAGTGCACCCTTACTTTTAATGAATACTGTTTCACCATTTCCAAATTCTTATCAGAAGATCTAACTAAGTTAATTTTCTCTTGCTCAGGTCGAGGAGCATATAGCTGGGCGGGAAGGTAAGCCTGATTCGATTCTTAAAAATAAGATGAAAATGGACTTTTGGTCCATTAATTATATACTTCAATATTCATTTTGGTCTATAAATCAACAACATGTTCAATTTGGTTCTTGAACTAGGAAGAAGAGTGAAAGAATGATCCTTAAGGTGAGCACACTGAGCAGTTTTGGTCCATAAACAAAAATATTTTCTAATCCTTGTACCCGACGGAAAATTTTTGTTTCAAGGACCAAAATAAATTTTTGGGTATAGTCTAGGACCAAAAGTGTATTATATCTAAATATAATGATGAAGTAGTAGATATTTGCTTCAACTTTGATGACAATGCATTTTTCTCCTTATACTTGCCAGATGGAAGAGCCGATTATGGTCCAGGCCGATCAAAGGGAGGAACCACTCCTGCTAATGGACAGTAAGTACATTATCAGCGGTCGATCTGAACCATATGGTCCATATCTGATCGTAAATGGTTTTGCGCAAAGATAACAATCTCTTATTGCAACACACTATATTGATGTTTTATATTATCAAGCATCGTATCAATGCATCTTTGATGTACCATTTGTTTCAATTATGTTGTTCAGAGGAAAGCCAAAGAAGGGAGGGAGAATTGCAATAAAGAGACCCCGGCCGGCTAATGATCTTGATATGGAAGACGAAGATGATTTGATTTAGAACTATTAGACTAATTTTGAAGTATAGTTTTCATTGCACGATGAAACATGCCCAACTTTTACTTCAGCAACTCATAATGATGATATAATTATGCATCAAAGATGAGGTCTCTTGCGCGGAGCTCATCGGTCGTCGATGATGTAATATCTGAACCTTTATTTGTCATTGACCTTTTGTAGAAAAATTTCATGACTTGGTTGTCTGATTGTATTTATGAAGTAAAATGGAAGTGAAGTTCTGTATTATGTGATGATTGATGAAGCTTGACCTGGTACTAATGGTACATCATTGATGGTTCTTTGCTTTATAAGATTGTGAAAAGGTACTATTAGTGGACCCTTGTTATTTATTTATTTATTTATTTCTGATAGAACTCAGTTGTACTTTATCCTTTTTTTTAATATATAAATATGATTTATTCATTTTGTCAAAATAATAAATAAATAAATAAATAATGAGTTTTAAGTGCTTTTAGTTTCTTTCTAATTTTTTTTTTATAATATTAATTCAATCATACTTGGAATTTTGCATGTTTAGCATATGATATCAAAGATTTCAATACTATACCCTTATTAATGCCTCCAATTATTTTTTGATTATTGAAATATTGCTTATCTTTAATTCTTCATGCATCTCCACCCTTGATCAACTTGATTAAAATAATTGAATTCATTATATATTAGTTGTAAATTATTTTAAAAAATAACAACATTGCTTTCTTGGTAATTTAATACTAAATAAATAAATATTATTATTATTAATAATAATAAATTTTTAAATAGATACTTATATTTTTTATTTCATAAATAAAAGAATTTTATTTTATTCATCCTATCAAATTGAAAGATCCGATCCGATATGTCCATCGTTTATCGGATTCGGATCCGTTTCTCTAAAACCCTTCGTCTCTCTCTCTCTCAACCCTCTCGATCTTTCGCGAGTCTCAAATGGCATCGCTTCGTGCGACGAGCGCCGCTGCGGCGGCGGCCGGGGCAGTAGTCGCCGCTCTGATGGAGCGCGCGCATGCGGATAGCCCCTTCCGCTTCTCCTCTGGTTCTTCTACGCCTGCTGATGCCTCGAGTTCGCCTTCGTCGCGGGGATTTGATCCAGAGGCTTTGGAGCGGGCGGCGAAAGCTTTGAGGGAAATTAACAGCTCTCCTTATTCCAAGCAGGTGTTTTTATTGTTTTATAGCTGAAATTTTCCTGATTTCTAGCTTGGTTTTTGTTTATTGTCTTGAGTCTTTGTTTGATTCTTTTTTGGTTTGGAATTTTAGGTGTTTGAGTTGATGCGGAAGCAGGAGGAGACTCGTCAAGAGGAGATAGCGGCGGAGAGAGCACATTTGGAAGCTTTTCAATCTCATGCTGACATTGTGAGCATCTCTTGCTTTCCAAGTTGTCATCTTTGTTTAGTTATAGTCTTTAGACTACCAGTTTTATCAAAAAGTTAAAAAAAAAAATTAACATCTTTTATGCTTTTCTTATGCTTTTTATATTGTTTTCTAATGTGATTTGTTTGTCTGGTGTTGTGTTTTGATTCTTTGTTTTCTTTGTGACTTGGTTTTGAAGGAAATTTTGGTTCTGATTATTAAGGTTTCATAGTTTTTTTCTTTTAGAAAATGATGTCCTTGTTGTTGTTGTTGTTGTTGTTTGGAGTGAAATTTTAAGAAATACTTGAAAGAGTTGTGATTAACAGTTTGTATTGATCTATATGTTTTTTATGGTCTTGAAAACTTTTATTCTTAAAAGCTTTGTTTTTTTTTTTATAGGAAATGTATGTAGATGTCAATCTTGTGCTTAATAAGTTGAGAATCATCTATTTCTTTGTGATTTTCTTTGTGAGCGAGTTCTTCTTTGTTTGCAGGAAAAGCAGAGGAAATTGGCTGAAGAACAAAGGAATTTAGTCCAACAACAAGGACAAGCTAAGGCACAAATGGCTCGATATGAAGATGAATTGGCACGAAAAAGAATGCAGGTCATTTGCTAATTTTGCTTTGATCTTGTCCTCTCTATTTCCACAGATATATAATTTTGTTTTCTCAAGAAGTTTCTTTATGAATTTCATTTGCATAATATTGTTGCTAGATTATACGTCTGACTTACTAGGTTATTTTGTTGTTCTTTTTATCCTTTCAGACAGAACATGAGGTCCAAAGGCGGCAAAATGCTGAACTTGTAAAGATGCAAGAGGAATCCTCCATAAGAAAAGAGCAAGCAAGGCGTGCCGCCGAAGAACAGATTCAAGCACAAGTAAGACAGACTGAGAAAGAACGAGCTGAGATAGAGCGGGAAACAATTAGAGTCAAAGCAATGGCAGAGGCTGAAGGCCGTGCTCATGAGGCGAAGCTTACAGAAGAGCATAACAGGAAAATGCTCTTAGAGCGCATGAATGGCGAAAAGGAAAAATGGATTGCTGCCATCAATACAACATTTGGCCACATTGAAAGTATTCTATTTCAACCGCTTACAATGTCTTTTAAGTTATTTTTTTATCATTGTCTGATATAAATTTTTTGACATTGTATTGCATTAAGTCTAACTGACAGTTGACAATTACTTGCAAGGTGGTGTACGGATGTTATTGACTGATCGAAATAAACTCATAACTGCTGTCGGAGGGGTCACTGCTCTTGCCGCTGGTGTTTACACCACTAGGTGATTTCCGCTAAATTCAATACTGTCATTAAATTTTCAAATCTTTTGAGTTTACATTGTCAATTTCCTCATTCTTTTTCATGTGATCTGCAATGTTTGTTGCGTTCTCAGGGAAGGTGCTAGAGTTACATGGGGTTACATCAATCGGATATTGGGTCAGCCTTCACTAATCCGAGAATCATCCATGTCAAAATTTCCATGGTCGAGAATAACTTCAGGTGTGGGAAGCAAATTATCCAATTTAAGCACATCTGCTGGGAGTGTTGCCTCAAAAGAAAGTAAGTCGAGCTTTGAAAATATCATACTTAACCCATCACTGAAAAGGAGGATTGAACAACTTGCTCGGGCTACTGAAAATACCAAGTCTCATCAAGCACCATTCCGCAATATGCTATTCTATGGACCTCCTGGTACGGGGAAAACTATGGTTGCGAGGGAGATGGCTCGAAAATCAGTAAGTCATTTACAAAAGATTACCGAAATAGAAGTTCGGAGAAGAGTCTAATGGTTAGTTTTTCACTTGAAGTTGTAATGAGGTAATTGCATTAATCATTACAATATTCAGGGCTTGGATTATGCAATGATGACTGGAGGAGATGTGGCACCTTTAGGTTCAGAAGCTGTTACAAAGATTCATGAGATATTTGATTGGGCTAAGAGGTCAAAAAAAGGTTTATTGCTATTTATTGATGAGGCCGATGCGTTCTTATGCGAGTAAGCTTCTTTGATATACCTTGTATGGCGTGCTGAAATTTTGAACATCCTACTAGATCCTTAATATTGCACTTAGCCATTCAGAATAATTATCTAGTCTTTGCTACTTATAGAAATATTTTTTTGAGTCACTTTGTAAGACATGATTAGGATTTTTATGTTTGTTAATATACCAATTTGATGAAAGAGGGGAAAATCAATTAAATTATCTCATTAATTATGCAGGCGTAACAGCACTCGCATGAGTGAAGCACAACGGAGTGCTCTGAATGCTTTGCTTTTTCGAACCGGTGATCAATCAAGGGATACAGTCCTTGTCCTTGCCACAAACAGACCTGGTGATCTTGATGCAGCTATCACAGATCGAATAGATGAAGTGATTGAATTTCCACTCCCCGGAGAGGACGAGCGCTTCAAACTGCTCAAACTCTATTTGAACCAATACATTTATCGTGATGATCACAATAAAAATAATTCTGGGCCGAGCTCCTTATTCAAGAAAAAGCCTCAGAAGATACTTCTGAAGGATGTGACTGATGATGTGATACGCGAGGCAGCACGGAAGACAGAAGGTTTCTCTGGCAGGGAGATTGCGAAGCTCGTAGCTAGCATCCAAGCAGCTGTATATGGTCAACATGACTGCATATTAGATGCTCCACTGTTCATGGAAATGGTGGATTACAAGGTCAAGGAACATCATCAGCGTGTTCAGCTTGCTGCTCAAAGTAGCAAATGAACTTCTTGAGCGATTTTGTGAACTTATTCTGGTATGATCCAATTTTGCTTAGGGGTCATTCATCTAAGAGATCCAATATTTTTTGAGCAATTGCTCTACACTTGTTCTGGTTCTGCACTTTTTCATCCAATTTTTATGTTATGTAAAATTTAGAAATCTAAGATGCTACTTTCTTCTGGTAGTGCTTCTCTATAGTTTTCATCTGGGTTGTCTTCCTCACATTCAAAGAGAAGGCAGGGAACAGCATCTTGTTTGTTCCTCTTCAGGTTTCTGTCATTCATTGTGATGATCCCAGTGATCATATCTTTGATGATTGATTCAACTTTCTCCCCTGCATTGTTGTCTACTGATTGTAGCCCAAGAAGAGCAGCACATTCCTCTTGGAAACCAGAATCATTGGATGACAAGATCAGTCCAGCGATTGCTCTCGAGAGATCCGGAACATACTCACAAACCTGAGACAGCAAGCATGTATGACAAAAAGGGAGAGAAAAATCTTTTCTGTTTTAGGGTATAGCATAAAACCTGCTTGGCGTGAGAGCTGAGCAGTTCTGTTGTGTGTTTTTTCTTGACATCATCCAATGCAAGTTTGATGGCCTTCTTTGTGAGATTTCTTTCACTTGTACTAGTAGTACTTTGCTGTGTTTCCATGGCTGTGGCTTAGGTTAAGTGATGTGGATGTATGAAACAAAGAACTAATGAATACCCAGGGATGCAAGATTTCAAGTAAACTAGATGATGTTGGATATCTTCCATTGTAGCTGTGAATGGCGATGCTAATGTGAGCAAATGATTGTAAATTTTCCCATTCAAGTACAGCCTCTTCGTCATCGTTGATGGCATGGGTCGGAGGTTTTAGACCATAGGTTTGCCAATCAATGCTTGTCAATGCATTCAGAGATGAGTCTGGTATTGTACAAGGTGAGAAGTCTTGAAAAAACAGTACCTGAAAATGAATTGCCATCCGGATTAATAAGTTCTACTGATACAATGAAAGGACAAGCCATGCCATGCATGCCTGGACTGCTTAATTTCAATGTTAGGAAAGGAAAGAATCAAGAACAAACAAAAGATTAAAACTCATAGTTTCATGGATTCCACATATAAGATGTCTTTCTGGTTTCATGGCAAAATAGTTCAACTTGAATAAACTGACAGAATACTTAGCAAACAAGTGCTGGCATAGCAAGAAAACAAACCTGCGTAGCTGAACAGTTTAACCTGCGACAACATGAACAAGATGGCATAGGTGTTATCATCACCACCGCTTCAACTATCTGTGTCATGCCTCTATAATTCTCCATGCAGTTAGCTTGTCCAGTCCCAACCATTAGACTGTCTCTAGATAAAACAAAATTAGTATCAAATGAACTAGGATATTTGTTAATTGTGTCAACATGACAGGAATGGGCTAATAGTTTTTTAAAGAACAGTAAATAGGAGACAGCCTAGCCACAACTCACCTGTTTTTGACACAAGAATGACAATTATCGTTTAAACCATTTTCATTCCTGAGAACATAATCTTCAAGACCAGAGACCAGACGCTTAATATTTGGCGCTGGAAGAGATGATGAGATTTTATTGATTTCCGGAAGAAAACTTTCACATCTTGATTTATCATTGTTGATATGCTCAACTAAAAGCTCAATCACAACATCCTGGAATTACAGAAGATAGTGGAGGGAAATACCAGTCCCTCTTATTAGGCGTGCACAAACTATTCAGTACATGTATGGTAAACAAAGGCATATGAAGAGTGGTAGACATTAGATGTTCCCAGGAAATCAAGGGAAGTGGCAGATTATCACTGCATTGAACTATGATTTGATTTTTGTGAACATATCAGAAGTTCATTTTATAAATTCGTTATCATCATAAAGAAAATAAATAAATAAATAAATAAGGTGCACTTACAGGGATTTCCAATATCCATATCTGCAAAAGAACAGGATCAAAGAGGAAGGGAGGAGTCAAAAATATGGGAATTTTGTATAGATAATTTGAAAGCCATTCATAAGTTGAGATTTATCACTGAGGTACAACTTTCAACAAAAACACAAATATCACAAAAGAGCAATTAGTTAGGAGCACCAGCTTAAGGGTCAGTTCTATACTCAAATAAGTACCAGTTAAGCGACTTATTTTGCTTTGTTTTGAGGTTAAGGCTGTTCTAGATCTGACCTTGGCCTGCCAAACTAAGAACTAAATTATAAGTTTCAGATTGGAATCAACCTTCCGAACAAAGCCGACTGCCCATTTCACAAATTCGCCAATGTTCTCTTCCTCAGAAGATGAAAGGCACACTTCAGTTCCACTGTAGAAAATAACAAGTACAATCATTCAAATTCCCAATAAATGTTGAGCAGCAGTTTACTTGTTTTCCCACGTGGAAATGGTGGTAAAGAGAAAATATGGTACAGCTTGCCTGAAGGTCCCGACATTTTTGTGCAGTGGTGGTAGTCTTTTCAGCCTCTTCCTTGAGGTATGAGGCTCTTTGAGATTCAAACAGTAGCGATGAATGTCCTTCTCATGAGCACCTGGTAAACATTTGTAAAATGCACAGCAGCATATGCATTTAAATACACTAATCTTCCCGCATTTCAAAACTGGATAGCTTACATTCAATTGGTCTAAATGCTCAAAGATTTTGCATTCCTCCACATAACAAACAAACTGCTAAATACCAATCAATTGAACAAATCATGCACTATAAGCTGCATGCAGCTATGAAGTGATGCCTTCATAGAAGAAGGTTATGAGCAGGCTCATCCATCATCATGTGATAGTCCAGGCAATCCAACAACAGGCAATAACATCTCTACAGTACCATTGTACCATAGGCAAACATCACTATAATGGTAAGGAATACACAATTAGATGGAGAGAAGAGACAACTTACTAGTTGTAGTGATGGAGAGCACCCCATCTGCGAAAAAAGCAAGCATGAATTATTAGGAACGATGGAAAACAAACAAATATTGATGAAAATACTTTGAACAGGATCATTCCAGCTAAACAAAAAGAAATTTCTACTTCAATGCAAATTTTCACAGCTTGATTTACAAACTCTACCGCCAAAATTAATAAATGGCACATTAGGCCCCTTCCTAGTTTAGCACCTAGCTCGGCATATCAATTAGATCAGAAGAGCAATGGTAAGAAAAAAAAAATTGAACATTATCACCATAAGTTCATTGTAGACGAACTGAAGCGAAGAGGACTATAACTAAAGTCTGATCTACGAATAATGATATAGCGAGTAATTAGACTGCATTTCTCTAGATTTTTCAAACTATAAAGAGTACTCAAACATCAGCTATGCCATGTATTTAACAATTACATGGTTTGGATTGCTCTCACCCCATTTCTCTGCAGGAATGTGCACAGTTCGATGATCCAAATCCCGAAACTCTACCAAATTGCTCCCAATTCCAGTATCAGATACTGGATCAAATAAAACACAATTCCAATTAATTTTGAGCATAAACCCTAGCTGATTAAATCCAAAAATTCCAAATAAAAAACCAATAATCCTTCGTGGTTTCACTTGGATCGCATTTCATTCGCATCTGGCAACAAAATACTTCAAATCGTACCCAAATCTCAAAAAAAACTCAATATTGCAAAATTCTTACTTGAAATCTGAATAGAAGGAGGATGGGAATCATAAAATCCTTTGACGGAGATGGTCAATCTGCAGAGGAATCCAGAAAACCTACATCTCTTGATCGCTGAAGCGATAAGCTACCAGAAAAAAATCCAAAAAAAAATTCCAAAAATCAGAACAAAAATGAAAAAGAAAAGAAACAACCATCGATCATCGATTCTTGAACGAATTGGAAAAGATAGGGCATCAAAATTCTCACGATTTGGGAGAGTTTCCGAGCAGCGGATGGGCGAGAGGATTCCATTAGAGAGACGTACTTCTCCAACCATTTTATAGCTTGCTTTTTTGGCGGGAAATGATAGCGGATTCGGGCGTGCTCTATCGGATCCGATACCGAACATCTAGTTATCGGATCGGGCACAATTATAAAGAAAATCTTTTTTATTTATATTAATTTCTTCAAATTTTAAATTTACAATTCAACTAGTGGTAAATGTAAATAAGTAATTAAATAGTAAAAACTTCACATTACAAAATTGGTGACTCTCTCTTTTGCCAAGTCCAAGTGAAAGATTAAGAGATGAACCCTCTCCCTTAATATCAGTCGAGATTATTATTATTATTATTATTATTTTTTAACAATAGATAACAAGCAACTTTGTTTAAAAGTTTGTTAATGGACAAATAGATACGAAAGTGCACTAATTACAGTGATTTATTGGTTTTTTAAAAATTTATTAACTCAAAAAAAATGTCACAAAATAATAAAAGTCTGTCACATGCATGTTTACAAAATTTATAGGAAATATACTAAATTGGTAAATGCATCTTATTACGTAACTTTAGATGAGAAGAGACTCACTGGAACTTATTTAAATATTATTATAAAAAAATACATCAGTTCGAGAATGAAATAAATAGTATCGTAAACAATAGATAAGTACCAATTCAAAAACCCACACCTATCTATGTACCACCGAGTGTTTTTATCAAGCAAGGTGTTGCTTTGACTGAGATTAGTTGAGATAGGTGTTTTGTCCATTTAAAAAAAAACAAAAGTTAATTTAATAAATGTTGCCACGGTCTACGGAAGATTGATTGATTTGATTTTTCAAATAAAAAATAAAAAAAAACATTTTAAAAACAAAAGTTAATTTAATAAATGTTGGCACGGCCTCCACTAACCACATGGTATTTTATGGGTTTATAGTTCTTCATTTTTCGTATTATTGTTTGATGTTGAATTTAAATTTAGCATGATTAATTTGTAATTTGGTATAATTAAAAATATTTCATCAAATTGATAATCTTTTGAGTTTATAGAGATTTTCACAGTAACTAATTAGTGCAATAGTGCACCTTTATACATGGATATCCCTAGAAATATAAGTACAGTGAAAAATATACGTTCTTCATAGAGTTCTATTTTGATGGGATAAGAATTCATTGAAATAGCTTTTGGAATAAACCTTTCCCTGCCTAGCGGATGGGTTCCACAAGAATCCTCACGGGGATTCTTCAATGACAAAAAAAAATAATATACTTTAATTTTATTTATTAATTTAGTTTTAAATTTTATGTTATTTGTATTAATTAACTTGTTGCATTCTACATTATATTATGATTTATTAACCGAAATACTTTATAAATTGTTTATTTTATATATGATGGATATATCGTGGGAAAAACATCAGGTGGGCTTGGGAAGTTAGTGAGGTTTCCTATGGGGAATTTTTGGACAGATATTTTCCGCCCCATGGAAAATGAGGATAGGGATGAGAATCCCATTTTCCATCTTACCCCGCCCTACTTGCATCCCTATATGTCCCTTTGAATGTGATTGTTACCTTAATTAATTAATATATATATATATATAGGGATATATATATATATATATCATTAATTGAAATTATTAAAGATGAAAAAGTTTGAATATGAATTTTTTTTTACAATTATTTGTAACATTCGCATTGAGAATATTTATTTATAAAACTATCTTATAAAAATTATCATCACTTATTTAAAAAAAAAATACAAAAACCTCAAGTCTATAAACTCGAAGAGTTTTAATACATAAATTAATCAAATTTGCAATTATACTTTTTATTACACTTTCATAAAAAATATATGTCAAATTCATAAATATGAAATATTTCAGTGGGTTTTTATAATCGTTATGTAAAAATTAAATTCTCAAAAGAAAAAAAGGTTTTTGGATCATTTCCCATGAAAACCAATTTCAAAAAATATGAAATTTCAGGCGGGTAAGAAGTCAAAAAGCAATCATGACCGTTCATCAAGGAGTATAACATCAAGCATGATTAGATGGACGGTGAGGAATCGCCGAAAGGATAACGACAAAGACCATTAGCTACTGTCAAACTTCGATGCTTTTCCATCCGGTTCGTATAAAACGTCTTCGTCTTCGCAGAACCAGTGAGAAACCCTCGCACGAAACCCCAATTTCCCGGTTTGGATTTCCATTCAATTCACTCGGAGTTTGGTATAGATTTTCCCCTTTTTGTGCTTTAATTGATTCATGTGGCGATGTTGATTGCTTTTCGGTGTTTTTCTGGTGTTTTTCTTCTGATTTTTTGATGAATGCTATTCATAGAGATGAGAAATGGATCGGGTTGTTGTTTGGATATTGTTTGTGCATGAATGAAGATTCGGAGTTGTTGTTTTTGTTGTATTTGTGTGCAATTACTCAATAATTTGTTTGTATTGTGAATTGGAGGTGGGACCATTGAATTTTGTTCAGGAAGTCCTCACAAATGGCGTGTTTTTCGGTTTTCTAGATGTTAAACAATGGTACTGATAAGCAGTTGGAATTAGGCAGGTGGTGGATTAATGGCGGACAACCAAACCAACAACAAGACTGGCTGTGAAAGTGAAAGAGGGGACTTAGAGGAGAATATAGAGGACAAGGAGGATAAGGAGGGGGAGAAGGAAGTGTCTGCTGCATCATCGAATCCAATGCAGCGCTCAAGCTCACGCCCACAGCTCGATGTCAGCAGAGCTGCAATCCAGGGTGATTTCGATGATAGGAACCCGACGATATTGTTGCCTAATCAGTCTGATGACATCTCGCATTTGGCACTGGATATTGGAGGTATTGTCTCACTGGGTTGTGAAGTTTGAATTTGAATTCGGCTTAATTTTTCTGAATTGTTTAAATTGAGCTCACCAGATTTTGGGTAATAGGTTTTGGAACATGAAGATTAACCTTTGTTTCGTATCTCAATAATTTCTGTGTTTCTGTGAATGTTGGATATTCTTGATGTATGACTTTGAAGTTAAAGGTTTGATCAATGGCCATATATGAATGTTCCTTAGCACAGTTTTCCAGGTGCTGAGGTGCTTATCAAATTTCTCATAAAGATCTATTAAAACACATTATGCTAGTCTTCTCATGTTAGATTCCTCTGAAGGCCTTTGCTTTCTAGTTGCCAATTTAAATGATAAATGTACTTACTCCTATCATGGTTGTAGTCCACTGGTCCTCATTCATGCATTCTCATCTCTACCATTGTTTACTAAGGTAAACTTAAAATTGTTATCCCGGGCATCCCTTCAAATCTCGCTTTCATATCTCATTGTTGTTTTAGTGTCTACTGTACCATTTTGTGTGGAAACTTGTTCTTCTATTTTGCTGGATTTTATTTTCTTATCTTCCTTGTCACCAGTTTTTTCCTAAGCCAATGTCTCAAGATCAGACAAACATTGTCTGAAAGGACTAGTGACAGAGAAGCCCCCCAATTGGCAATCTATTCATGAGCATTGCAATCAAGGATTTGTTTGGTTTACATCCTAATATATATATTTTGTTTTCTTTTTATTGCTAGGATCTCTCATTAAGTTGGTCTACTTTTCAAGACATGAAGAGAATCCATCTGATAACTGGAGGAAGAGAGCCATAAAACAGCGGTTCGGGGTTTCTAATGTGAACAGGAGAAGTTATCCAATCCTTGGAGGGAGGCTACATTTTGTTAAGTTTGAGACTGGGAAGTTGAATGAGTGCCTGGATTTTATTTCATCTAAGCAACTGCATCATGGTGGTATGTAATGATTTTTTTGCTTGTTTCAGAAAATGCTTAAGCATCTCTTAATAGCAGTGTGCCAAAGGAGGTCTAGCAAGAAGATTTCCAAAAACAAATCAAATCTAAGGTTCCTCAACAAAACACGAAAAAGTCAACTATTCTAAATTGCTTCACTGGGCCAAGAACCACATTTCTAGAAGTTACCAGCCAAGTGTAGTGTGCATTATTGTTTTTTATTGTCTGTATTGAAGAGGTTCTCCAGCGAAGCTTAAAAAAATAACCTATCTTAAATTCCTCACTATGCTAAGAGCCACATCCATAATTTGTTCCAACCAAGCAAATTGAGTAGTAGCATTGTTGATTGTCTGCATTGTGTTTTCAGAATTTTGACTGTCTAGTTAGATCACCTAGTTCGCAAAAGATTATGTTAATATTATTATGTTCTGCTCTTTCTGGTGTTGCTACGTTGCATAATCTCCTTGCCCAATTTTCAAGTTGAATGGATAACTTCAAAATTTATGAGAGCTTTTCATGAATATATGTTTGTTTATAGATGTATTTGGATTGATTGCTTTTATTCTTAGCTAAAATATGACTGAATGACAGGAATTGATTCACCATCATGGAATGCCGGCATTCGGCCTGTTGAAAACCCTATAATCAAGGTAATCAAGAAAGGTCCTGCATATATTTTTTTTATCGAATCAACATCTTGTATCTAAGCTATTACTGCAATTACTTAATAGTTCTTTGCTCCAATTTTTTGAAGTCCTTTTACCTGTTTGGAATTCCTTCTGAGAGGGGATTATCCCGTCATTTCTTTTTTGGTCAAAGATTTATCTGCAATTATCGGTAGCTCAAATTTGGTTTTCAGCTTCACTACTAAGAAACATTTTTTTACTTTAACAGTCTTCTTTGGTCTACGTGTGTTATTTCACTTGAAATTCCTTCTGAGAGGGGATTATCCCGTCATTTCTTTTTTGGTCAAAGATTTATCTGCAATTATCGGTAGCTCACATTTGGTTTTCAGCTTCACTACTAAGAAACATTTTTTTACTTTAACAGTCTTCTTTGGTCTACGTGTGTTATTTCACTTGAAATTTTGTGAATCTTGATTACTTTTGCATGATGAAAATCCAACTTTATTTTCTATTTTCTACAATGTATGTCTATTTACTTTCTAAACTTAATGAAAAGGCCACAGGTGGCGGGGCATACAAATATGCAGATGTCTTTAACGAGAGGCTTGGGGTTAGTATTGACAAGGAAGATGAAATGAACTGCCTTGTTGCTGGAGCTAATTTTTTGCTTAAGGTGTGTTTTTGGCTTTAATTTTTTTTTCATTTATTACATTTTGCAAGGGAAGTTCTGGAAAACTAGATTGAATTGGGGAAACTTGCTTTCAAATTACCTGCAATTTCAAGGGTAGCTGTACAAAATCAAGTCTTTTCTTGGTTTTTCCTTTTTTTATCTCATTATATTTTCTTAAAAATCCCACCGCAACTTGCAACCTTTCCCGGTTTCCCCTAGTATGCATGCGTTTTTTTTTTAAAAGATATTTGAGATAGATATCAGTTGTTAAAATTGAGCAGGCAATCCGTCATGAAGCCTTCACACACATGGATGGGCAAAAGGATTTTGTGCAGATTGATCATAATGACTTATTCCCATATCTTCTTGTAAATATTGGCTCTGGAGTTAGTATGATAAAGGTAATGATGAGATGTAGTTTTGTTGTTTTACTCCCTAGTTCCTGAATTGTCTTTTGTTTGTGATTACTTCTTGATCTGTATAGGTGGATGGAGATGGTAAGTTTGAGAGAGTTAGTGGGACAAATGTTGGAGGAGGCACTTACTGGGGCTTGGGAAGGCTTTTGACAAAGTGCAAGAGGTTTTGATATTCTAATTGCCTTTTATAT
Source organism: Dioscorea cayenensis subsp. rotundata (assembly GCF_009730915.1). Classification (NCBI taxonomy): domain Eukaryota; kingdom Viridiplantae; phylum Streptophyta; class Magnoliopsida; order Dioscoreales; family Dioscoreaceae; genus Dioscorea; species Dioscorea cayenensis. Next base: position 337,547 of record NC_052487.1, read on the forward strand.
TTTTTGGCCAGTTGCTGGTCTTTTATCATTTTGGTCATACTTCTACATTCTGCTCTAGCTTTGATGAGTTGTTAGAGTTGAGCCAACAAGGAGACAATAGTAAGGTTGATATGCTTGTTGGAGATATATATGGTGGCATGGACTATTCTAAGGTATTACACATTCTTCACTCCTTACTGTCTTATCCTTTTAGAGAAAATGGAAGAAACTTAAAAAGTAATCTGATAGTGAGGACAGAGAATTATATCCCTACCTTATTTTTTACTACCCAAACTGCATGGATGAGAAAGAGTTATTTGATTTAGCTAATTTCTTTGCTTGTGCTGGTTAATTCTTTTTGTTCTATGAGATTTTCTGATCCATTTTAATTGGTGTGTGAAGTTCTTTAAGTCATCTAGTTATACATTTTAGTTTTTCAGTTGGGTTTCAAGCGTGTTGATTGTCTTGCTTGTCTTTCTGTCTAACCAATGTTTCACTTGTAGCTTTTGTACCATTTTCTTGGATTAATTCTCTTTTGGTGTTTGAAGAGCATTTGACCTTATTATTGATTCTAAATTATTTCAGATTGGTCTCTCAGCATCAACTATTGCATCCAGTTTCGGAAAGGCCATTTCTGAAACCAAGGAGCTTTCAGATTACCGACCTGAAGATATTTCCTTATCCCTGTTGAGGATGATTTCATACAACATTGGACAGGTTATTTATTGCCTGTTTAAGTTTGTCAACTTATTTATTGAATTGTTTTCTTTAAGGAATCAGAAAAGCTGATTTTGATAAGCTATATAATTAACTGAGGAACATGACTTTATCAGTTAATAGTAAATTCGTTAGGGTAGCTCTATGATTGATACTTGTCCTAGGTTTTCTTGAATTGTGGCCATCCTTCTGCACTTAGCCAGCTTACCATGATTAAGAAAACCCTGTAATGTCTTTTCAATATGTTGGAATCATTAAATGTAGCAACAGAACTCTTCTTTAGTTTTCTTAAACATGATAACAATGCTTATCTCTCATTCAGTTTTTATTTGATAGATTTCATATTTGAATGCACTTTGGTATGGGCTTAAAAGGATCTTTTTTGGAGGATTTTTCATTCGAGGTCATGCTTACACCATGGATACAATTTCCTTTGCAGTGCAATTCTGGTAAATTTTCTAATTTCAAGCTCATAACTATTTTCTTATGATGGAAATTCTGTCAATTTCCTCACCTGATTTTTTGAAATTCTTTCTTTCAAGGAGTGAGTTTATTGCATGGCTTTCTGATATTCCTAGTATAAATAAAACATGCTCGTCGTTCACTAAACTTATCTTTTGTTCATAGGTCCAAAGGACAAGCGCAAGCCATGTTTTTGCGGCATGAGGGCTTTCTAGGAGCACTTGGTGCATTCATGAGCTATGAAAAGCATGGCCTTGATGACTTGATGGCACATCAACTTGTTGAGCGCTTCCCAATGGGGGCTCCTTATGTGGGTGGAAAGATACATGGTCCTCCCCTTGGTGATCTGAATGAAAAAGTAAGAATTGTTGTCGAAGTCCCATGCTTATGCTATGGATTCTTTATAAAGCTTTTGCTAGATTTTCTAAATCTTCAGGTTCACACATCCAATGTACAAGCATATGTTCTCCTGTCACACTTCATTATTTTATTAGATACTGTCTGGAATATCATTGTTAGTTCTCATTTCAATTGTTCGGATTGGAAAGGCCCATTCATCATTTATTATTTGAAAATCGAAGGTTCATATTTTACCTGGTCTAATTCAGTTTGTGCTTAATTTGCTTAATCTGTAGATTTCTACTTGTTTATTGAGTCTTTCAGTCCTGACAGCTCTACTGTTGCAGATTTGGTTGTTATCAGATTAGCCTGATGAATCTGTTTATTAGCGGTTTTCTGTGTTTATTTGCTAACTGTAAATTTGCCTGGGTCACTTTATGGCATGTTTAACATGGACGTGGCGGCCACTTTGCAGATTTCATGGATGGAGAAGTTTCTGCAGAAGGGCACAGAGATTACAGCTCCTGTGCCAATGGCTCCACCTGGAACGACTGGTATGGGCGGTTTTGATCGTCCTTCTTCCAAGGGTCATATGTTGCGGTCAGATGCAAGTGCTGCGCTAACTATTGGTGTTCTTCATCTTGTACCTTCATTGGAGGTTTTCCCTTTGCTGGCGGATCCGAAGACGTACGTGGCCTTTTTCTCTTGTTTCTTTGTTTTGGTCATGCCATCAATAGACTTGTAATTGTAGAAATGAAGCTATTATGGCATATTCCAAGAAAACTATATAGGTAGATTTTGTCAATTCTGATTTTTCTTTTAGAAGCTGATAATAGGTGAAAGATTCATTTCATTGCAGGTATGAACCGAACACAATCGATCTATCTGATCGAACAGAGCTTGAGTATGTCAATTGGGACCCTATTTTGTATTGAACCTTCTGCTTTGTTGCGCCTTCGTAGCTTTGTCTGATTAGCTTAATCCAAGCCGTATGCTGTAGGTACTGGTTCACTGTTCTATCTGAGCATACACCCGATCTTGTTGATAAGGTATTGCCCTGTCTTTTGAACCTTGTTAGACATAAACATCTGGTGTTATTATACATGCTTAAAGAAAATAATGAAAAGGCAGCAAAATTATCTGATCATCATATAACTGTTGTCAAGGAATTGTCTTCCAATTCATTTGGGCATATAACATTTAACTTTTGCTGTTTCATTGTCCCAAACTTGAATTCATTTCTGTCATCCAAACCTTGTTTATGTACTTTAAAAAAAAAAAAAACCTCCATGTTTATTTTAAATTAGTTTTTGTAATTATAAAATTTTGTGTGTTCTGGTTAAAATCCTATAGGAACGCATCAGTTTTTTTTTTTTGTTTATGTTAATTTACTTCATGCCCACCATTAACTACTCTTTGAAGATGCTTGGATAGGCTTGCATGTGTTTGATAGTGATTAGTAGAACTAATGCTGGATGCCACTAATTTGCTAGGCTGTAGCGAGTGAAGGTGGAACTGATGATGCTAAAAGAAGGGGTGATGCCTTTGCCCGTGCTTTGTCTGCTCACTTGGCCAGGTTATTAATACTGCAGACTAAGCGACATGATAGCTTACAGTTTAAGTCAGCCATGTATCTTAATGCTCGCTAAAGTTTTATTAGAAGTTGATTTGCTAGCTTTGACCTCTTTTTTATTCTGGTTATTCTATTCCTCTTTTTCTTGCTTTTCTTCGTTACCTATAACTTCAGATAGAATTTATGACTATTTGGTAATGTTTCTGAAAACTAAATATGAGGCCATCTCCCATTTAATGAATTTCTTTACATATGATTATTCTGTATGTAATCCTTTCCTTCAAGATTCCATCAGTTGCATTTTTTCTGACATCCTTAATCCTTTCATTTATTTATTTGTTTATTTATTCAGCAACCATTTCCATCCTCTTCTAGGTTGATTGAAGAGCCTGCTGCTTATGGAAAACTTGGCTTAGCAAACCTTTTGGAGCTGAGGGAAGAATGCTTAAGAGAGTTTCAGTTCAGGGATGCTTACATCTCTATCAAACAAAGGTTAGTCCATATATTCTTTCGGGAATTAGTGTGCTTGATAATTCTAGATGGTTTTTCAACCATTTCTTCTTAGACCAATATTTCAGGCAACTGAAACTATTCTTTGTCTGTGTGTACTACTTCTGTTGCGAGGATGGTTACATGTTTTTATCAATTCATTTCTACAACCTGGAACACAGTTGGAACTTGGAAAACCTTGTTAAGACGCCCGACCCTTCTTTCTTAATACAGGGAAAATGAAGCTTCTCTTACTGTTTTGCCAGACCTGCTCATGGAGCTTGACAGCATGAATGAGGTTTGTATTTGTTATCATTATGCAGCCAGGTTTGGAGAAGATAAAATGGTGATTTTTGTTTCTTTCTTACGAAAACAATTTTCTATTCTGCAATATGGATGTGCTTTTGTTGATCGGAAGAATTATTGCAGTCAATCCTAACAAGGAAAATGGAGGCATTCTGAACATCCTTTATTTCTTCCGCAAAAAATTCTGCCGTTTATGTTAGCCGTCAGAGACCATTCACCAGTTGTACTCATGTTATTTTGTAGGAGGACAGACTTCTTACTCTTGTTGAAGGAGTTCTCGCTGCAAATATCTTTGATTGGGGATCTCGTGCTTGTGTTGACCTTTATCATAAAGGAACAATCATTGAAATTTATCGCATGAGCCGAAAAAAGATGCAGCGACCTTGGAGAGTAAGTTAGTTGTTAAAAATTGTGTATTATCATTGTACTTGTTATCGTTCATCTGCATGTAGAACCCACGCTGAGTGTCAGACAACAGAATTAATTGGGATGTTAATCTGTCCTCTGTCTTTTCAGGTGGATGACTTTGACAAATTCAAGGAAAGGATGCTAGGTTGTGGAGAAAAGAAGTTTCAGCCATATAAAAAAGCATTGCTTTTCGTGGATAATTCAGGTGCTGATATCATTCTCGGAATGCTTCCACTAGCTAGAGAACTCCTTCGACAGGGAACTGAGGTAAAGTCATGTTCTCCAGATTGCAGGCAGCAACTCCATTTGACAGTGAAAAACAAACCGAATAGCCTTTGTAGTTTCATATTTTAACTTCAGGCAGCTAAGAGCAGTTGATAAATTATATTTGTTGCAGGTTGTCCTCGTTGCAAATTCTTTGCCAGCTTTAAACGATGTTACAGCTTATGAACTTCCTGAAATTGTAGCTGAAGCTGCGAAGGTCTGGCTTGCGTCAAGCGCTATTTAACGATTTATGCATGCCACTTTGAACTTACAGAATTTGTTAAATCTTGCTTTCTTAAAATTACAGCACTGTGATATACTTCGGAAGTCTGCTGAAGCTGGAGGGCTGCTTGTGGATGCAATGGTTAATGCTCAGGATGGGTTAAAAGCGTCATCACCTTCGGTTCCACTTATGGTTGTTGAGAATGGATGTGGGAGCCCTTGCATAGATTTCCGGCAGGTCAGCTCTGAGCTTGCTGCCGCTGCCAAAGATGCAGACCTGGTCAGTAATTGCCAGAATCTATGATATTGATTTTCAATTGGCTTAGAGTTTCGGCTACGTGAAGCTTACTATATAATTTATGGCCTGTTGTGATTCAGATTATCTTGGAAGGAATGGGTCGCTCGCTGCATACAAACTTTAATGCCAAGTTTAAATGCGATGCTTTAAAGGTACAAATTATAATCGTTCTATAGTCTTTCAGTGCAGCTATTTATTTCTTCGATTTACTCACACAAAGTTGGATTTTTTTTTCTTCAGCTTGCCATGGTGAAGAATCAGAGGTTAGCTGTAAAATTGTTTAATGGGAAGTTATATGATTGTGTTTGCCGATTTGAACCTGCAGCTCAGCATTCATGAATCATGTTTTCTGAGACTTTTGGGGGCTGATCTTTGTGGCTGAATTAATCATTTTGGGTAAGATTATTAATCACATTAATCAAAAATATTGTAGCGTGTCACGTCAAGATTTATGGCATGTTTGACATTGAGTTTGAAAAGCTGAAAATAACTTCAAGTAAAAATTGTGATTGGGGATTATTTTTGAACTTTTGGTTCTTTGAAAGCTCTCTCTAGCGAACATTCATCTTATTCATCCAAAAAGCAAATAGTTTTTAGTGATTGAAAAGTTTTTTTGGAAATTTAAAAAGCAATTGCAAACAAGCTTTTAATCATCTTTTAGCTATTCTGTATTTTGCCCCCTTGTCTATTCTTTTCTCATGTTTCTCTCTTTTTTTTCTTCTTTTGCAGCTTCACTTGCTTGGACTGGAGCTTTTGACTGTCAAGAACCTTTTTGTTCCTCTGGTTGTGTTTTATACATGAATAAATCAACAAATGCATTTTTTTTCTGCAGAGATTTAAATACAAAAAAAGAAAACTCAGGTGCTACTGTCATAGCTAAGGGTTAAAACATTTAACTCCCATGCGGGAGGTTGAGCTATCAACTCCCTTTCAATGCATGATTGAAATATAAATAGGGTGGCTGGTCGACATTATAAAAAGTTGTGGGTAAAACATTTAATCAAGTCAAGTATAGTTTGAAGATTATTTTATTATCAAATAAATAACCTGATTTGCTAAAATTTGGGTTGGCCTTTGTCTGATTTTTAAAGTAAATAGTATAAATTTTTACTTTTGGGTTGCACCACTTTATGTGTTGTTTGTTGTTCATCCAATGCAGCCTTGTGAGAGCTAGTATATTTGTATTATTACATAGAATGGAACAACAAAAGAGATATATGATCAAGTCACCTGTGAAATTTAAAATTTAAGTTTTTGATAGTTTTATTTTTTAAATTAAACAAAATGTTATTTTAAATTTCCACATTATGCGAATTTGTTTGTTCCGTCTCTTTCATTCTGATGATCTAGCATATTTATAGGAATTTATATATAATGGAAGGATAAAATAAATATGTTTTTCAATGGATCAAAATAAATAATAATAAAATTTTAGCCGTCACTGCTGGTTTAAACCAATTTAATTATTTGTTATGTATCTCATTAATAACAATATTTAATAAATGAAAATCCAAAGTTGAAAAATTTTAAAAATTAAAAAGAAAAAAAAAAGTGATTTACTCCGCATAAATAGGGGTGTATTTGAGCCGAGCCGTTCGTGAGTAGCTCGGTGTTCGGCTTGATAAAGGCTCGTTCGTGTTCAGCTCATATTATAAACGAACCAAGCTTGAACATCATTTTCAAGTTCGATTAATAAACGAGCCAAGCTTGAGCATCCGAAAGCTCGGCTCGTTTTGGCTCGCGAACACAGCTCGCAAACAAGCTCGTTTATAAGCTCGATTGTGAGCTTGTTTATATAAATATTACATTAATATATATATATATATATATGTATGTATATGTGACTATGTCATTGTTGTCAATTTGAGTTACACATATAGGGCTATAAACTACTATTCGAAGGCTCAGCTCATTAAAAGCTCGGGTTAGCTAGTTCATTAAGTTAAATGAGCTCGTAAGATAAACGAGCCAAGCTTAAACACCACCAAACTCGGCTCATTAAATCTTGTGAACAACTCGTTTATTGTATAATTAAAAGCTCATTTATAATATCATTTACAATTTTATTTGTAACAATCATTAATATAATCAAACTCAAATCAAGTTGAGTCAAACTTGATAATGATTCATTAAATAAGTTTATTAAATAAAAAAAATAGTCCAGCCTTAATCAAGCTAATGAGCTAAGTCTAAGTTTCGAATTTTCTTAACAAGTTGAGCTTGAGCATGAAGCTCGAAATAAGCTCGATTAGAGCTCGAGCTCGGTTAAAATAGTAACGAGCCAAGCTTGAACATAAAAAATGAAGCTCGAAGAAAACTCGACTCGAGTTCAAGCTCGATTAAATAGTAACGAGCCAAGCTTGAACAAGGCAAAGCTCGGCTCGGCTCGGCTCGTTTACAGCCCTACGCATAAACATCATCACACACCATGCACTTATTAGTCTATATTATTATTTGGTGAGAAGCTATTCCGGCACGTGTCTAATTCATGACCCGGGTTTGGAAGGCGGCGTGAGATGGTTGCGTGGGATCCGATAAGCTTCGTGGATCCGGTACTAAACGGGTCGGATCTAAACGAGCATATGACCCTTTCTTTAAAATTTTGGTAATTACTCTCATAATCCAGGTTTTTTTTAAAACAATCAAAAAAGGAAAACAATCCAAGACTCGCGCGCCAAAACCTCGAGCGAGTCTTCGCGCTACTTCGCTTCACTGCAAACCCCATTCGATCGAGAGATCTCTTCCAATGTCTTCGTCCAAGGTATCTTCATCTCCCAAACTCTCCATCTCTTGCAAATCTACGGTCTTAAAAGCTAGGGTTTTGGTTTAGCTGTTTTCTCAGGCCCTTCTTTGTTTCTTTAATTGTTTTATGATTGTTTATTGGTTGAACGATGGATCTTTTGGTTTTGCAGTCAGATAATCGGGAATCGATTGGATCTAAGAAGCCCTGGATTAACAGTATGTTTCTTGATTGCCACTGTGATCGGTTTTGATGTTTTTGTTAGTCTTTTCTAGGTTTTTCTCTATGATTTGGATGGATTTGTGTTATATTGTGGACTTTGGGTACCTTGGATTTGTGGAGTTTTGTTAGTCTTTTCTAGGGTTTTCTCTATGATTTTGATGGATTTGTGTTATATTGTGAATTTTGGGTACCTTGGATATGTGGAGTTTTGTTAGTCATGAAGGTTTCATGTCAAAAGTTTTTGATAATTTGATACACGGAGTGCTGTCAATTAGCTTCTGGTCTTATATTTAGGGTTCTGTGGTTCATTCATATGGAAACCTTAAACTATTGTCACTGTAGAGTTATTTTTTTGTTCATCTATTCTGTATGATGTAATTTTATTGTTCTTCACATGTAATCCTGCTAAGAATTTCGTGCTAATAACCTGTAAAAATTGTCAGCTTCACCAAGTGATGGAGATTGGACCTGCCCACAATCAACTAGCTTGGTATGCATCTCTTTTGTTGTTTGTCATTCTTGCTTGATTTATCAATGCTTTATTCACGCTATTCATGACATTTTTTTTTTGGTGATTCAATTGCTGGCTTTAACTTCTTTCAAGGCATTTGACATGTGATCACTAGTTTCATTGTTTGTTAGCATACCGAATTTTTTTGGCTGGTTGAAGAAATTAAATTTCAGTGTTGCTAAGAGAATATTGGAAAAAGTTTTGTTGATAATCACAATGTGTTAAATGGCTATAGCTTGGGATTGGTTATCGCAAACCAATGTCAGCTAGGTCAATATGTATTTATGCTTCTCTTGATATTGCAGCACTTGTCTTTTTGTATGCCTCACTGACATCTAATTTTGATTGATTTCGGATATGGTATTATGTGTGTTATTATTCATTTGGACTGATTCCTTTAATAGTTTTTATCCCCCTTAGCTTCTTTTTGTGGGGTTTGGGGGTTGGTTACACCTTTTTCATATTTGTTGGTTTCAAATATGATTGATGTGTCCAAGATTTTAATCCAAGTATCTAGCCTTTTGCTTTACCATGTCAGTCATGAGACGTATTTACCTTTTGAACATTGCAAGATCCTAGGGATATTTGGAAAGACAGTAGATTTGCAAATTTATCAAATATGATATTTTCTTTTTCATTTCTAATCCATTAAAGTTCTAATTTTTATCTTGCCTTACCAATATTTGTATATCAGTTTTGAAATTTGGTTTCTGTTTTAAGCAACCTAATAGCTATTTTTTTTAATTGTCATAGAATCTATTTATAATAGTAGTATCAATGTCGCTGCTATCTTCAGATCTTCTAAATCTCCGTTCAATAATTTAATTACTATTTCTTTTCTGATAGGCTAACTTATATGAATTATTAGGAATTTCTCCAAGAATTTTGTAGGTGAACCAAGTTTAAGTGAGGCAAAGATGGCTTTAGATTGAGAATTATTATTCTTCGCCAAAATTAAACTCAGCCTGAGCTGCTTGAGATCAGCTCAATCCAATCCCAGCACTCAGTCTACCTTAATTAGATTTTTTTCAGCAGTGCTGATCCTGGATCACTGATGAACATAAGCTTGAGTGAAGCGTGTTATGCAAATTCCTAATTATGACTTCTATCATAAAACTATTACAATTTTAATTGTGAAAACACCAACTCCAAAAACATAATTTAAAATAGATACAAGCCTGGTGAAGTTGAGTTTAAACAAGACATCCTTCTCATAGTTTTTAGGTCAATTGGGCTCTTTAGCCTCTTTTTTTTTTTGTTCATAAAACAACCATTGAAATTAAGTTGATCCAAATTTGAGTTGCTCATAAAACTGGCAGTTATGATGTTTCATGAATTAAATTCTATATTATGTGTGTGGTACTCATAATTTCAAGAGATTGTGGTTATTGTCTTTGGAAGCTGCACAATTCATGTTGTATGGATTGATGCTTTTAATTAATTAAATTTTTGTACTTCTATGAATTATTTGATATTTCAGTCTGTTCATATTTTATCAAATTCCTCAACTGGGCAATCCCACATCTAGGGCTTGATGCTCTTTACTGATTAAGTGCTTGGACTACCTTAAAGATATTTAATACTTCTGCCCATTCACAATCACTGGCCAAATCAATATCAATTAGCATGAACTATGAACAACTGCTAGTAGATTTCCATTTAAAGCCTTGTTAGGTATTCAATGGGTAAAATTTCATTAAAGTTGAACTCTTTATATGGTTGAGCTGGTAACACATTGTTTCTAGAGAATTTCATTGTAGGAATATGCTATTGCAATACACTTGCCAAAATATGTTGTCTCCTTATGCTTTTCTTGTTATGAGAGAAGATGTCTCCTGGCATATGGACTAATGAGTAGGTTAATAGCCTTTTGACAGATTAAAATGCTAATGTTGTTGGCAGAGTAAGGTATCTTGATGAGATCAGCCTGTCATTGTAATTCAGACAAATTGAGAAATGAGTAAAGTATAGTAATATCTATGTAATTTCAGGAAATACAAAGGCGAAATGCACCATTTTTATTGCTATTTCTTCTATCTTCTGATGATCGACTTAGCTCAGCAGAAAATAATTATTATAATAATGAAGATGATGAATGAAAATCTTTATGCTAATAATGTTTTATTTCTAGTTTTTATGCTGGTTGGAGCTATTACTTTCTGTATATTGTAACATGCTTGGTCAGTGTAACAATTACAAATATCATATTCTCATGCTAACTTCTGGTTATTTCCTAGACAATGAGGACCACGCCTAGTTATCCTGCTTTCGATCATCCACCACCTTTCCGTTTTGGCGCTGTTGGAGTTCGTCCGCCACTCCCCCTTGGAATGTCTGGAGGCTATGGAGCAGCATTCTTGTTTCGTGGTATGCATCGATATGGTTGTGGTTTACGTGGTGGAGCTTCTGGATCATCTGGACCACCTGAGCTTCTCCCTGCATATGGCCCACCTGGGCCCATAGGAGGTTCTCTCTCTCTCACACATACACTCATTTGCATCATAGCCTATTTGTGTGCATGAGCATATATTTTTCATGCATTATTGGTTCTTGTTATGATAATCATTGCTCGTTTTAGGTACAGGTTACAACAAGAACTTGGAGCAGGACTGGTCTACGCTCCCTGAAGACCTCGTTTATCTTATCACAGATAAACTCAACTGTGAGGATTTCATATCTTTCCGTGCTACCTGCCTGAAATGGAGGAACATGACTCGCGAACGTGTGCCTTATGTGATCCTTGTGGAGTTTGATGACCGAAATCACACTATACGAGCATTGTCCCTATTTGATATCATTCAGAAAAGGATTGTTCAGCTCGAGCCTTCCGTCTTTCGTAAGGTTCAGAATTGCCATTATCTAGGATCATCTCATGGATGCCTGTTTGTCGGAAGATTTATCGAAGAAGCGCTGCACATTACACTACTAAACCCATTTGCCAATGAACCGCCTATTAATCTGCCAGCATTGAATTGCCAACCAACAGGAATTGTCCTTCTCTCGGAGCGTCCTACATCTGTCCGGAATGATCATATGACAGTAGTGTACTGTCCACGTTCTGATGGACGTTTTTTGCTTCAGGCACGTTTCATTAGACTCACTGCTAACAGTGATTGGCAAAACATCTGGTTCACAGGCATACCAGATGATGTTTTAGCTATGGAAGGGCAATTTTATGTTAACTTCAAAGGGATTTTGAGGAAGATGGATGTCGAGAACCATGGTCTTTATGAAGAGAAATTTACTCTGCTATTACCTGGTTTACCCCGGTCACAATCTTCAGATCCAACTTTAAACCTGAGGTACTTTCAAGATTTAGAAGGTCATCTCCATCTTCTTGTTTGTTCTTCCTATCAGAGCGGCCTTTATGCTTTCACAAAAGTGTGCCCAATGCAATATATGTCATTGTTCTACGATGAAAGATTTTTGGCGCCACCGAGGAGTTTAGGCATAAAGAGACACATAGTTTTCTTGGATGATTTGACTGTAAAAACACGATTTGGGCGTGTACTTGTTGACAATTATTACTCGCAAAACCTCCTTCTCAAATTGTCAGCTTTCTGGGGCACCGATCAAAATCGGTTTCAACCTGTGGGCTGGATAGCATCCAGCCTATTATGATCTTGGACCTGTTTGAATTGAAACAGAATGTCTTGTTGTGGTTTGACAGTGTAACTGAAATTGCATAAACTGGATGGGGTTTTTCTTCTTCATCTGTTCTTTTTACTTACTATATTGGCTTTTCTCTTTTGAAAGACCAGCATATCTGATATTCTGTATGTTTGTCCAGTATTCAGTTGTATTCAATAATCATTAATCCATATGCATGATATATACTATTGATTCATTACTACTTGCCAATTTGTGAAGAAATGTTTTCTTGATGTGTTTCTGAATTGGAGGATAGTTTCAAAGAGGCATGCTGTGATGACAACAGATAGTTTTTAATTGATTTAATCTTCTCACTTTCTTGTGAGAAGTCAGAGTGTTTGTAGCTTTCTTACCCATTGGTAAAATCCTTGATTCAACTTAATGTTGTGAGTATGGTATTTATTGAAAGACTTTCAGGAATTTGATGTATTTACCGCCATCATTGACTCAGTCTTAATGAAAGAGTCATTCCATTTTTGGTGCGTATTCTCTCCTTGTTTACTAATGTTGAGTCCAGTATTTGGCTTTATTTAAAAAAGTATGTTTTGCATATTACATATAGTGAAATGAAACGAATGAGGTCCTTTTATGGACTAGATAATTCTGATTAAATATGGTAAAGCTTATGAGCATGATGACTTAGGGTTGCATGTTACTAATAATTTGTATGAAGGCCCACGCTTATGCACTAGGCTTCATGGAACATTTAATTCTTATTTTTCATTTTTTTTTCTATATTTATTGTATTATTCTCTTTTATATGAATTCAAATTCAGGAACAGCTCCTTAATAAGTGCTCAGAAAATTCTCTTTATCAGGAACTGGGTAAGATAATGGCTATTTCTATATGGGCATGTTTTATGTTTATGTACATGCGTTGCAGCGTTGGCATATGAGTATATCACACATGTAATGTTACACGGTTTATTTTAATATAATGTTACAAATGTGTATATTAAGATATACATATACATGTATACTAATAGCAAGTATAACATATTACAATGACTGTAGTGTATTGTATATATCATGTAGTAATATTATGATGTCCATTTTATTAAGAGATAAGCTCTGATCTATAGCACCTCTGCTTCAAGTTGCACACAATCAAAGCTTTATTTGAGATTCTATGCTGCTGGTGAGGTTACCAAAGGTGGATAATTCTAGCATTATACGCGCTTGGGTATGCTCATTTTATATTTTGAAACAATGTGATCATATTGAATTTGGAGTGCACGTACACTGTTTTTTAAATATTATGCAATCTAGAATATTGTCCTGTAATGAGGGTGAAGTTGAATATGCATTTTTAAAATTGCTGATTCTCTCGGAAAGCATCTCTAAGCCTCTGTAGAAATTGCATGCGGCTCTTTGAAAAGTCTAACAACTTATATTAAAGATTAGCTAAAATTGTATTTTTACCTTCCCTTTTTATGGCTAGTAGCCATCAGCCTCTACTATGCTGTTTTGCTGCACTCCTCCATCCCCTTGTGTGTGTGTGTGTGTATTTGCTATTTGAAAATTTATTAATTTGGATTCTACGCAAACATTTATGCCGAGGTCCAAAAGTTTGGTTGCATATAAAAATGATAATTTCTAATGTGCCCTCATAAAAGTAATATTTACTTTTATATTTAAATAAAATATTTTTATTTGCTTGTATATCTTTATAGTTAAAATTAACTTATAAAATAATATAGCACTAAATTTTAAAAATAATATTGACCTTAATACGGGTATTAATCAGTGATTTATCCACTTTATTCCAATATATAAATCACTTTATTCCCAGTATTAATCTCATAGATTTGCTTGTATATTTTTACAGTTAAAATTGAGTAATGCTATATAAAACGATACTCTTGTCTTCGGAAAAAAGAGTGAGCTGTAAGATGATACCATGAAGTAGGATTTCCTAGCTTTATCAAATAAAACTATAATGTAATTTTTATTAATTTATTGTAGTTTTTATTTTCTGTGCATCTCAATGTAACCCTCAAGGAGATATTTTTTTCAATGTTTTATATTTTTTAAAAACCAATGATAAATGATAGTATATAATAAAACTAAACTTTTAAATATTAAAATTATCTTTTAGATATTTTTAAAATAAAAATATATATAATTTAAAATTTAAATCTCATATTAAATTAATTGTGTTTTTTAATTATTAAAATATAAGTTATATTATTTTTTTATCGTTATTATTTATTATTATAAATTTTTTAATATTTTATTATTGACCCCGATGTAACCCCGGTTAGACCCGGTCAAAGTTAATCTTTTTTTTCTCTTGATTAAATTAAAAAAATTTATCCAAATGAGGGAAATGCTCACTATGACCATCCGAAACCCTCATTTTCTTTTATTTTCCCTTGTTGGTTCTTAATCCAAACATAGCATTAAAGTCAAAGCACTTATCATAGAATTGGTCAAAAATGATGCCAAGGATCCTGGCCTAATAGAAAGTCAATTTCCTCAGGAGTTTCATTAGAAAATATTAAAGTATGAGACTAGTTAATAATCGAGATTGATAATCAGTGAAATCCATCATTACCAATGTCAAAAGTTTCATATTCAGGAGGATTTTTAAGGGCATAGTGAAGTCCGAAAGTGGAGCCAGAATTCAACTCGTTTTTTTTCATCTTCTAAACTTAAGTTTTTCCCCTCAAATTTCGTAGGCCTACAAGAAGCATCTGATGTTCAACAATATAAACTAATAAGATCTAGTAAGTGAACACAAGACTGTTGGAATTATAAATTAAGATTACTAAATAAAAATAATCAAAATAATTAAGATGATAGGTGTATATAATATACAGCCTCAACAAATCTAATGATAAAAATTATGACTATTTAGATTTCCCAAACACATTCAAACAATCAAAACATTCACAACTATTTAGGTTTGTGTGTATGCCCTAACAAGAGCAGTCCAAGTGCTTTGACCTTCAATTAGCTCTTTCACTACAGAAACCACCTCCTTGATGTTTACCCGAATTTGTTGCCTGCTGTCTCTCTCCCTAATGGTTACAGATGTTGTTGAATCCACAGTAACAGCGAATGGAACGCCAATCTCATCGGTTCTTGCATATCGTTTTCCAATTGATGTGCCTACGGCGAGAGGCAAGTGAAAGAGAGTTGTGTTAAATCAAAGAATAAAGTTAAACATTTCTCATGATTTGGGTTGTACCTGTAATATCTATAATATTAGAGATCCCGGCTTTTGTCAATGTCTCTGCAATGCTTCTAGCTACATCATCAAACTCTGGGTTTTTGATCAATGGAAACACAGTGCATTTGATGGGAGCAACAACTGGGGGAAACCGGAACACATTCAATTGCTCATCCTTTGATTTACAAGGTCTTCTATGGAAGGAATGCTCGTATAGGCAGTAGATGATCCTTCCAATGCCAAAAGATGGTTCAATGACAGAAGGGGTGAAAACTCTCTGGTGTTCTTTCTTTTTCTCCATTCTAATTGAAACCATGTTTTTCGTGATGACCACAGTTTTCCCAAGAGTGCAGACTAGAAATTCAGCCTCTCCCTTGGATTCTAAGGTTGCCTTCATTTCCAAAGCTTCTTTCTCAGACATTGCCTATCCAATAATAAAAGAAAAAAGGGAACTTCACAAGATTTAAGAGACCGGCAAACCTATAATTACTTTAACTGCACAAGATGCTAATAAGAGACCAAATCACCTACCTCTAATGCTCCAACTACCATCTTTTGATTCCCTTCAAATGCAAGACCGAGATCCTTCTTGGATGGGGTTATAACCAGTTTCTGCAATTATATAAAGTACGATCACATTTATGAAAACAAACAATCCTCAAAATTGAACAGATGGACACCCTCTGTCAACCTCTGGACAAGGAGGTGCATATTGACCAAATTTAGGTCAAGGAATCAGAACAAAGCTCACCTCCACCTCTCTAGGTTCTGAGAATTTTTCATGAGCAACCAAAGGCACACCACTTTTGTCCTGTAAGAAAGAATATATTTACAAGGATTCAGTGTCATATTCAGTAACTCACAATGGCAAAGATGAATCAGCCAGAACTTAAATCTTGTTCAAGAAGAGAAAAGCAAGAATCAACGCAGGGAGCACATGTTTATAAATAAGAATCAAATATCTTGGAAGCTTCAAAAGAAAAAAAAGGCACCTAGAATTATCAGCTAATGCAACCAATATATATATATATATATATACCACAGCCATGACATATAGGAGATTTTGAAAACACCAGCACAAATTTAAGGGAATCAAGACTGCTAAGTTATGCATGAGAGTATAAGGGAATTCATGGACAGAGGGTATGGTACTCAAAAGAAAAGATGGAGCCATTCGCCAAAGCTGTAAAGACATTGTTGACCAAGAAAACTCTTCAACTAACTGTATTTCACTGGAAGAAAAGGAAAAGGGGACAAAACAAAAGATTGCAGGATCATCTAAAAAATTCTCTTACGGTATGGCCACGCAAGTCATAGGCAGATCTGTCTGCAATCCCAACACACTCGATCCAGCCAAAGGAAGATTCTATCTCCGCATCCCAGCAATCAGCAGCATAATGAGCCATCTCATTTGGCAGATGTTGCCGGAAGCGCAACCGATCTTCATCAATTCCAAGGCGTGCAAGGAAGCGGAACACTCTCCCTATGAAATAACCAAGGGTCTCATTGTTGACAATTCCCTAATAAAAGTGATTGTGAGAATAGACAAGAAAAAATAAGATAAAGCACAGTACATTAATAAAATATGAAAGAACTCAATACAAGATAACCAAATGATGCTTATGCCATCAACCTTTGAAACTGCTTCTCGAAGACATATCTTTCTGGCTGATTTTCCTGCCAATTGATCCTCTCTTGGAAACATAAAAAATTCCAATTCAGCAACATTAGCAAACTTTGGATGAGATTTGTCATCTGGGTCAACAAAATGTTCAATTTCCGCCAGTGTAAACTCACGTACTCTGAGGAGACCTTGGCGAGGTGATATCTGAACATAATAGAAAATATAATAGATAATAACACTAAGTTATCAATTAGAACCAAAGCCCAAAAGATATTAATCAGTATATCAGACAGATAGCATACACAATAGAATGCCACAAATGTGTACCCTGAATGTCACGATTGATAATTTGTCTTTTAGAGTATTCAGGAAAAAAAAAAAACAGTAGCACGATCATACTGTACAAAAAGTCCACGATGATAGACAAAACTAAATTCTGTCATCCAAATGAAATTTTCACCAGAAGGTTCATATATATATATATATATATATATATAAAGAAGAAAAAAGAAACATTAGAAGGACAGAAGGTGCATAAAACCTTCCTCATCTGTGTATGGTGAATCATTCGCATAATGTTATAAAACCAGTCCACATACTGAAATAATAGAACATAGAAGATAGATAACAAAATGAGCCACAAACCTCGTTTCTAAATGCCTGGCCTATCTGGGCAGCTGCAAATGGAAGCTTATTCCCATTGTAATAGTACAAGTCCTTGAAGTTCACAAAGATGCCCTGTGCTGTTTCTGGCCTCATAAACCTATCTCAATATAGCCAAGAAAATCACTATATGAATACAAGTACATAAGCACTAATACACAGAAAACGCACAACAAATGCTCGTATAGTCTCACCCTGTGCTTAAACCTGTTGGGCCTATGGAAGTCCGGAACATGAGATTAAAGGGATATGGATCAGAAAGAGGGTTCTTTGTGTCCGGTGCAGTAATCCCATACTCTTTGAGTTTCGCCCCCAATTCCTCAGCAGAGAGATCATCTAATATAGCAATAACATGCTTTAGCTCAGCAACCTTTGCAGGTGTCAAAGTGAGGTCCTTCTCAAGCTTCTCCTTGCAATAGTCCTTGAGAAGATGATCTGCCCGGTAACAAGTTCCTGTCTTCTCATCATTGACCATAAGGTCAGTGAACTTGTCAACATGACCAGAAGCCTTCAAGACAACTTCAGGTGTGATACAGGGGCAGTCCACTTCAAGCATATTCTCCTCCATAACAAAATGCTAACCAAAGAAAACCTCAAGAATTCAGAGACATCTCAAAAATAAAATATTCAATGAATTTGGCATTAAATTCATTACTAGAAAAAAGAACTGCGCTGCCTCTGCTGATGATCATGCATTACAAGTAGTAAGTTTTTCTAATAAAAAAAGATAAAATTTTGCACATTCAAAGCACTAAATTAAGGTTTCAACGAAGCAACTAAAAATACATTAAAATCCCAAACTCCAAAATCCAAAAAAAACATAAAGAATAGGAAACAGAAACAGATCATCAGAAGCTTCAAAAAAGCTCTTGTAATCAATGTATATAAAAAAAAGTTTACCTGGCGCCAGAGAGTGAGAACATTCGACTTCACAGCGCAACCAGGAGGCCCATAATCGTACAACCCCGCAACACCGCGATAAATCTTAAACGACGGGATAATAAACAGCCTCCTCTCCAGAATATTCACCACCGCCTGCCGGAGCGCATCGTTGATAAGCTCACTGGTGGCACCATCCTCTTTTCTGTTGACTTCCGCTTGGCGAGCAGCGACCTCGAGCTTCAAACCCTTAGGTGACTCCACAGCCATATCCATCTCGAACTGTGACGCGCCGGGGCTAGCTTTGATGCTCCGCACGGCCTCCACCTGCGCTTCCACGGAGGCCGAGGAGGAAGAAGAGGCCATGGGAAAAGGAGATGAGAAGATGGGGCGGAGGCGGAGGCGGAGGCGGAGGAGGATGACGAGAGGGATTAGGGTTTTAGATTGGGCTTGAAATTTTAATTGCGAGGGCAGAACAAAAGCGAAAAAAGAGCATAAAAAGCGGGAGACATTTTTTTAAAAAAAAAATAAAAAAATGAAATAATTTATTTGATTACCTTTTTTAATTTTAAAATTTCAAAAAAGCAAAGAAGTGTCTTCCAAAATTAAAATACCAAGAAAGAACAACTTTTTTAGATGCATTTTAAATTTTTATTTTTAGAAATAATAAGAGAAAAAATAAAAACAAATTTTAAATTTTTTAAAATTCATAAAAATATACATAATTAAAAATGATAACAATCTAAATCAAGATTTCAAAGATTATTGAGATTATCAATAATTTTTATTTATTATTAAGGTTCTTAGTTTGTAATTTTGTATAATAAGTATTAAATAAATCAAAGATTGATCAATTATGGAATTATCAATAATTTTTAAAATATATAATTTTTTATTGTAATTTTGGTGTGATATAAAAGATTGTGATAATATTTTATTATTTTTTATATTTTCAAAATAATTTTACTTATCTATTCACCAATTTATATGTGTCAAAATAATTTAAAAATTATAAGATAACGATTATAAAGTTAACATTTGATTTATTCAAGTTTATGATGATATATATGCATACTAATATTTTATAATATTTTTTTTCCCAATAACCATTAGTTAATCTAGTGATCGGTATAAATCAGTGCATGGTAAGGCGCAATACTATAGCAGAACTGTGGTAGTACTATACATCTCAAAAAATCATTAAATCACCATAATTTATGCACTTTCGTGTATGTTTGTTCCTTGATAGTGTTTGTGGCACCATTTTAATATATATATATATATATTTTTTTTATTTATTTAGGATATGATATGTTAACATAATAGGCATCTACTTATATAACTAATATACTAGTATTATGTATTTGGTTAATAATCAGTAAAATATATGTGATACAAATATATTACAATAAACTATATATATCACATATTAATATATATATATATATACAGCCCCATTCATAACCTTGATCTACGGACGCACTCCAGGAAGAAGGAGAGGAACTTATGCCACATCAGCTAGTTTTATTTTGCCACGTGTATAAGTTAGATGCCACGTGTACAAGGCTGTCTAGAAAATTAGTTGGGAAGTTATGCCACATCAGCTTTCTGTTATGCCATGTCAGCATGACAGTTAAACTCTGGGTTTATAAATACAGCTTGTTAAACTCTTGTTTGTCACTTGTGGATTTGGGTTGCAGACAAAAGTGGAGATAAATGTGACTGAAGGTGAGCAACAGGGGGACTTCTGTGTTGTCTCTAGTGAATCAAATTGGGGCTTCTACTCTTGTTATAGGGCTCCATGAACATCACTTATTTAAAGAGGAGGCGATCGATAAGAAAATGAAAATGAGGTTCTAATCTTGGAAATTTCAGAAGTCTCATAATGGCTTGTTCCAACCATATTTGTAAAACAGCTTTATCTACTTGTTATGTATGTATATGTCTGTGTGTATATATATATATATATATATATATGAGCCGGTTAATTGAATGAGTTGAGAACAAGTCAAATGTACCATTAGGTGAAACACTTGGTACTGTGACTCTGTATATTACATGAAGAAGCCAATGGAGTAAATACTTGTGCTTCCAATTATGTGATAATTTTCAGTAAGAAAGCAATGAGCATTAATTCAAGATGTGATTAAAGCCAAGCTCTTTATTTTGTTAGAAGTTTTCACCATTTAATGACTTCTGTGTACTTGTTATTCTGAATTTCCAGAAGAGATTATCTAGCTTAACCGATTTTACAACATATATATGAACTTCTTGAAATTGTAGCTGAAGCTGCAAAGGTCTGACTTGCAATGAGGAGCACTATTTAAGGATTAATTATGCATGTCACTTGAACTTACAGAATTGGTTATATCTTGCTCTCTCTTTGAGATTACAGCACTACGATATACTTCGGAAGTCTGCTGAAGCATGCATAGATTTTCTGCAAATCAGGCCTGAGCTTGCTGCTGCTGCCAATGACATAGACCTGGTTAGTAACTGCCTGAAACAGTGATTATTGATTATCAATTGGCTTAGACTTGCAGCAACATGAAACTTACTTTAATTTATCCCCTGTTGCATTGCCATTCAGATAATCTTGGAAGGAATGGGTTGCTCTCTGTATACAAACTTTAATGCCAAGTTTAAATGTGATGCATTAAAAGTACAGATCATATCAGTTTATAGTCTTTCAGTGATGTATATATAATATATTTCTTTCTTTGATTCACTCATGCAAATTAATTATTATTTTTTTTTTCAGATTTCTATGGTGAAGAATCAGAGATTAATGGACATATATATGATTGTGTTTGGCAGTTTGAACTTGCTGAGCATCCATGAATCATGATTTCTGAAACTTTTGGGAGCTGATGTTTTGTGGCTGAGTGAATCATTCAGGTAAAAGAATATTCATCACATTCATCAAGAATACTTTTACCATGTCATGTCAAGATTTATGACATGTTTGACACTGAGTTTTGAAAGCTGAAAACAACTTCTAGTAAAAATTGTAAGGGTATTTTAAATTTGTAGCTTTTGGTTGTCTGAAAGCTTTTTCTATTAAACATTTCGTCTTATTCAACCAAAAAGCTTTTGGTGATTGAAAAGTTATTTATGAAATTTAAAAAGCAGGGTGGCCGACTTGCGATCCAAATCAACAATTTTTTTCAAGCTGACTCCTTTTATTAAAACCTTGGACGCTTACTAGTTTTTCTGAGTGAGAGAGCATCTAATCAACATCACATCATCTTTTTCAGTGATTCACTCCTTTCGGTGTTGTTCACTTGTTTGTAGTTTTTTACTTTACAGTGAATACTTCTCATTGTTGTTCTTATTGTTCTCGTCATTGTTGTTGTTTTTTTAAAAAAAAAGACAAGTACCAGTGATGCGCACGTGTGGGGAGCAAAACTCAACGCCGATCCACGTGCACTCACTTTGCGTAAGATATGAGATTTGATTTTAGATTTTTTCCAAAATGAACACCTTACGCAAGAGATTCGATACCAATTGATCTAAAAGTGTGTATTCTTATTTAAGACTGTTTTTCAGTTTGTCCTTAATTCTCCTTTAATAGATGAATGCTTTACTCATTTTAGAAAAACATTTTTAATCATTTTTTTTGTTATTTTGTTTTTTCTCATCTTTATTTTATTTTATTTTTTTCCTCTTGTCAAGAACCTTTTTGTTTCATAGGGTCAAGTTTAATTTGAAGATTATTTTATTATAAAAAAGAAAAATCTGACTTGTGATTATAAAAGGATTAAGTTGCCGGTGGAGTTTAAAATCTGGGTTATCATTTGTTTGATTTTTTTTTTTTAAATGTTGACTTTTCAATTTATTTATTTAGTGTCTAGTCTATTTGTATTAATTCATAGAAAGAGATAGGATTAAATTGTCAATGCAATTTAAAACTCTTAAGTTATTGTTAGTTTGATTTTTTTTAAAAAAAATTATTTTAAATTTCTACATTATACAAATTTATTTGATCCGTCTCTTTCATTCAATGTGTCCCTTTCAATGGAGCCATTGATGATCTAGTTTATTTACACGTTAATTATTATTTATATAATTTTATATTTAATATAATATTTAACGGAAGAACAAAACAAACAAACTAACATATAAAAATAAATTTTTTTCAATAAATCCAAATAAATAAATGATTAAATTTTAGCTGTAGCTTAGTTAGTTGCTGTGTATCTCTTCAATAACAATATTTAATAAATGAAATCCAAAATTAAAAAAAAAAATAAAAAATAAAAAAGCATCATGGACTTATTAGTCTCTATTATTATTATTATTATTATTATTATTATTTAAAATGAGATCCTTTCTTTTTTCTTTTTTCTTTTTTCTTTTGTTGTGAAACACCAAACGTGGGTTGTGGAATAAGAATACACTAGAGGGTGTGGTCCCCACATCTATCATTTGCCACGTCATACTAACAAAATAGTGGGGTCCACATAAGTGTGGGCCCAGAATAAGCTGACGTGGCAAAGCTACTCTAAAGAGACCCACCTCCTATAACCTCTAACAACAATACGTACTTCACGCCTTTCTCTTCGCCGAGTTTTCTCTCTCTCTCTCTTCGTTTTTCTTTTACTTTCTTTCTCGCGAGATCGCTGGGAAATTTTTACGAAAAACCCCCTCGTCACCAGGTATAATTTTTTTTAAAATTTTATATAAACCCCCTGTTCGTGACTTATTTCTCACATCGACATCCTTCTTTTCTTCTTTGCAGTTGGATTCTTTATATAAATTTTTTTTTTGCAGTTTTGCATTTTAGTCCAGAAAAATAAAAAATTATTTCTCAAGCTATGAAACCACCAGAGCAGTCGGAAACCCTAGAGGAACTCGCATCGGAGAACGAAGCAGAGGAGGAACCCCAAACCCTGGAGTCCCAAATCGAGGAACCAGTGTCTAGGGTTCTTCAATCTGGAACCCTAGGAACGGTGGGTTCCAATCCGGCGTTTTTGGTTGGGAATTTCGTTTGGGGGAGGGTGAGAACTCATCCATGGTGGCCGGGGAGAGTTCGGGACCCGGAGCTTGCTGTGGCGGCCAAGCGCGCTGTGCGGAAGGCGCCGAACTCCGTCTTCGTCTCCTACTTCGGTGATGAATCCTATGCTTGGTGTCAACCTATGCATTTGAAGCCATTCAAGCAGGAGTTTGCGCAAATGATGGCGCAGAGCGTTTCTAAGGGCTTTGTGAGTGCTGTGCGGAGTGCTTTGGAGGAGATTGGGAGGTGCGTGGAGGTGGAAATGGCTTGCGGTTGTGTGGATATTGAGATTCCTGATGGGTTTTTGAAGCAAGGTAGTAAGGAGTTTGCAATCACTGCTTATGCTCCGGCGGAGTTTCTGCAGCTTGTTAGGGATGTTGCGAAGAACTGTATGGTTGTTGATATGCTTGAGATTACAGTGCTTCGGAGTTGGATGTTTGCATTTAACCGGAAATCTGGTCATCAGCGATGCGGCGTTGTTGATTTGGTTGATAAGTGTGATCTTGATGCGGAGAATGATGGAATGGAAGATTCTTGGATTGATGCACCGAGGAAGCCGGAGATCAGTGAGGAGAAGTATAAGAGGAGGAAGGAGAGGAGCATGGCAAAGCTCATTGCGGAGATGGATTTAAATGCTGTTGAGGTTAGTGATGATGTTGATAGTGTTGTTGAGGAGGAAGAGAATGACAATGATGTTGTTGTTGAGGAAGAAGAGAAACATGAGGTGGAGGAGAAAAATGATAATGATGATGTTGAAGAAGAAGAGAAGCATGAGGAGGAAGAGAAGGGTAATGATGTTGTTGAGGAAGAAGAGAAGAAGCATGAGGAGGATGAGAAAGCGAATGCTAAGGTTGTTGTTGACAGTGGTGTTGTTGTCGGCGGAGAAGGGACTGGGTCGGGTAAGAGGGAGAGGAAGAAGAGCAAATACTTATCATACCCGTATGCGCATTTGAGTGGTATTCATGGAAAGCAGTCAGTTTTTCTTCTCGGGGATTTTGAGGTGAAAACATCGAAGAAGGCTAGTTACAGTTCTTCAACTAAGCTCGCTGGCTCTGTTGCAGAAGTTGATTTATCTGATAAGGAAGAGGACCAGAAGGATCTTGTGTCTAAGCTTGAAAGCATTTCGACAAGTGAGATTTTATCAGAGTTTTTGGCAGCTGCTAGGGATAGTCTTCACTTGAAATGGAACAGGAGTGCAAAAACAGTCCGGGGGTTCTTTGCTGGTTATAGGAGTGCATTTTACTCTGAAAGTTCTGATTTTGAGGCTCACCAGAAGAAACTAGCTGAATGTGGCTGCTTGGATAGGAAGATCACCGATGATGTGAAGAGTAATCAGTCAAAAGAAGGTGAGTCTGATAGGAATAGCAAGAAGAGAAAAGGTGGGATAAATGGAGAGACAAAAGTAAAATCTTTAACAAAGAGAAGAATGAAGAAAGATGGAATCGAAACCGTTGCTCCTGTAGAGCTTGAACATGATGCGTTGGGCGGTTCAGACAAAGCTAGAACTCCGCAGAAGAGAATGAAGAAGAATGAGACAGCTTGTGTTGAAACTTCATTAGATCTAGCCATTCCAAAGAGGAACAGTTCTGGTAAAACACAGAAAAAAAAGGCCAAGCAGAGTGAAGATAGTGAAGAGACTTTGTTGAATGTAGGTCATCCTAAGAGCAATCTTACTGCTCCAAGTTTAAACCAGTTAAAGAAGCAGATGAGGATTGAAGGTACCAATGTTCAAACTGTGGCTCATGTGCCTGTTGAGACAATGAATAATTCAGAGGAAGCTAAAAAGTCGATGATAGTGCTTACCAATGGGAAACCTTCTACAGATGTAGATGAGGAACTTCTTGATTCTCCTAAAGTTGAGAAATCTAGGAAAAAAAGGAGAAAAATCAAAGCAGATCTGGATTCCAAAGCTCGGACTGATTTGAATCTTGATGCTTCCAATGGTTCTGGTGAATCACGGAAGAAGCAGAAGAAAACAGATGAAAATAACTCTGAAGGTCCTGCGGCGCTGCTGTTATCATTCACTCCCGGTGTTAATCTGCCTTCGAGAGACGAGATTGTGGCTGCCTTTAGCAAGTATGGCAGTTTGAATGAGACTGACACCGAAGTGATGAAGGATTCTGGCTGCGCTCGCCTTGTTTTCATGAAAAGTTTGGATGCTGAAAATGCTTTGCATAGTCGGGACAAAACCGGTGTCTTTGCACCTCCAAATGCTAGTTACCGTGTTCGGTATCTGCCAGTAAATCCAAGCTCTCCAAGCTCTCCTCCATCGTCAGCAGCCGCAGCAAATCTCATACCCAATCGCCCGCTTCCTTACATCAGGAAGAACCTTGAGCAAATGATATCGACTCTAACAAGCCCTTTAGTGTCAGATAAAGATGCAGGATCATCTGATGAGTTGAAACCAGACGCGAAAGAAAATCTGGTCGGTGAGATGCAGGGACTCCTTGAGAAGGTTAACAAGCTGCTCAACGGACCTCCGGCTGGTTCTTCATCTTAGTCCAGCCAGTGACTTGTGAATTTAGCTAACTCTTTGGCATGTCTTCCTTTATCTATGCTAGCTGTATGAATTGATAAAGAGCTCTGCTCACTTTTATTTATCAAAAACATAGATAACAGGAAGATTGAGTGGACAGTTCTTCATGTTAGCTTCTGTTCTCTTTGAGTATTTTGTAATGGAGCTTCTTGTTTAGTAATGCAATATGCTTCTTATCTTCGAAAACCCGAACTTTCCATCATATTTTATTTCCAAACACATTGTACATATATCAAGCAAACAAATCAAAACCTCAAGAACATATAGAAAAGAAGATCAAATCTTAAAAAGATCCTTGGCTTTGGCCTTGCCCTTGAGTCATCATCATCTGTTTCCAAAACTCAGCTACTTCTTGAGACCTCTCATGATCAGCACTGTCATTCATGAAGTTCACTGGAACATACTTGTTTTCCATAAGATCAAAATCACTCACATAGTGATTGAACTCCATGACTGGTTGAGATTGAAGTAAAGGTTCAACAGGCTGATTCTTATTCAATGAACTCTTCTTCTTCCTACATCCACCACCAATGGGAATGTTTCTCAAAGAACCACCTTTGGTCCAATAACGTCTGCATGTCTTGCAGTAGTATCTTGGTTGGGAGAGACTGTAGTTATTATAATAACAAAACTTTGTATAATTGGAGTTGCACCTTGGACAGTTGACAGCCTGGTTGTTCTCCAACCTATGCCGAAGGCTCCGGTCTCCGGTCTTCGAACTCCGAGAACTGGATGACTCAGTCAAGCCATTGTCACCACCTTCTTTTTCCTCAATTCCCTGAAATTCAATGCATGCTCTTAGAAACAGAGAGGAGTTCACTTATAGAGATTGTAGTTTAGTGTTTAATGAGTGATTTACCTTGAACCAGTTAAAGGAATCCATGCAAGCTTCTAATGAATGGCTGAATGCTAACAAACTTAAGAAGGGTTGTCAAAGAGAAGAGAGGAAGGGGTTTATATAGAGACAAGAAGAAGAAGAGGATGAAGAGATAAGCAAAGTTGGTAGCGTGAATGACGAGAAAGTCTTTGCAGTCGTTGTTGTGGAATCTGGTGAGAAGATTTGGGTTGTTTATATGGTGCCGTTTTAGCCACTGGGTGGTGTGAGCTCATTGGCATTGACCCACATACCAACTCGCCGTATTCATTCATGCTCAGCGCTTGTGATCCACTTCATAAAGATGTTGACAAATGTGTCTTGTTAGACCGGTATTCCCTTGTAAACAACACTGTATGTGCGTGTGTGTATATATATATATAGAAAAGGGTTTCTGCGGACGTCTGTAGTGACGTCACAGGTAGTAACAGAGTTGTTTTTGGTTTTTATGTTTTTAATTGTAGGTGTTAGTTGTGATTTGTTTTTATGTTTTTTAATATTCAACTGTGTAAATAATTGATTGAACGGTTAAAATTAAAATACTATGTATCCAACTTTTTAATGTATACTATTTGTAAGCACAGTAATCTAAATACTATTTAGTATAATAATTATTGTTTACTCATAATTAAGAAACTATTAGATCTCAATTCAATAATCCAAATCAACATCCATAGATTATTAATCTATGGACCTTCACAGAGGATTGATCGTCATATATATATATATATATATTGCTTGCATTGTGAAAAATAAATGATCTAAATGCAAGTGATAGTAATTGGTCCTTTTAAGGGAAATTGTAATTGGTTGTGTTTATTTTATTTTATTAAATAAAATGAATAAATCAGTCATTTATTAAAAAAAATATAAAGTAAAGTATAGGACGAGGACCAAAATAAAAATAATCTAGCAAATTTATAGAAAATAAAAGGAACAAATTGAATAACACAACTATCAATAGTGAAATGAGAAAAAAGAACCCATGACAAATATAAGAGAGAGAGAGAGAGAGAGTGAGTATGAGAGTCAAATATTTTCATCGTTCGGGTATTGTTATGTTATAATTTGTTTTTATTATTAGATAATATAAATATTTCACCCAGGCTTGTCTATAAATTTGAGTAAATTCAAATTTAATGGTGAGTTTCAATCCATTTTGTATCGACCAACTAATCATTAATATAGGTTAAAAATTAATGATTAGTTAAAAAAAATATTAAAAAATAAATACTTCAAGTAGGATAATGCGTAACACAGAACAACAACACATGGATGGATGACACTGATAATCCCAAATTAGCTAAAAAAAATTTTAAAAAAAATTTGGGAAATAAAAATAAAAATTAAAAAAATAAAACAAAAGAAGGAATGCTCAGTAAACCTGGGCCACGTGAGAGGAAGTACAAGGCACGTGACTTGACGAAGGATTTTGTCGGCAATGTACGTACACGTCGCTTTCGCTGGTGATGCCGTGACGGCGCGTGATGGACCAAACGTCGCCATCCGAACCAATAAATCGCCGCGTTGTCACCACTTTGTTCGTTTCCGATCACCCGGAGTCTGTTTTCAACCTTTACCACTATGGCCACGTTTATGCGCTCATGTCGGCTACCACTTTTTTTTTTTTTGAGAGATAGGACGATAAGTACCCGTTCTGAGAAATGTACAGAGATAAAAAAATTATCACACATTTTTACTTTTTAAAAAATTAGAGAGCACGGTCAATGAGTAATTAAACTCGCATCTTTCTCATATGAAGTCACCTAAAATATCGCTTGTTAAATGCCTGGAGTTTGTTTTCAACTTTTACCACTGTGGCCACATTAATGCACTCATGTCAGCTGCCACACAAAAAAATTGTCACACGTCCTCACCTTTTTAAAAATTAGAGAGCGTGGTCACGAGTAATTGAACTCGCATCTCACTCACATGAAGGGACCTAAAAATTGTCACACATCCTTACCTTTTTTAAAATTAGAGTGCACGGTCATGAGTAATTAAACGCGCATCTCTCTCATATAAAGGGACTTGAATATCGCTTGTGAAACGCCCAGAGTTTGTTTTCAACCTTTACCACTGTGGCCACATTTATGCACTCATGTCAGTTGCCACACAAAAAAATTGTCACACGTCCTCACATTTTTAAAAATTGGAGAGCGTGGTCATGAGTAATTGAACTCGCATCTCTCTCACATAAAGGGACCTAAAGTATCGCTTGGCTATAAGTCTGTTGGTCTTTGTCAATTTTTTTTAGTACCAATAATAATAATAATATTATTATTATAAATAAACAAATTCAATATTCATATTTAGATATTTGGCACGTTTTGTAATTAAAAAAATTGTATTGAAGGTCGGTGATCCATTCTATAATTTTGGAGTGATATTTATAATTATGGTGTTGTGTATATCTATACAACTCCTTTGAAACCCGAAGATATTCTCTTTTTTTTTTGTATATAGTTTTTGATACTATTTTTTCTGTTCCAAAATATATGGCGTTTAAGGATGTTGCACAAGAATTAAAAATAAAAAATAATTTTTTTTAACATTTAACATAAAAATCAACCAAATTACTAAACTATCATTCTTTTTGAACCATATATATATTTTTATTATAAACATTACTCTATTTATTTATATAACTTAGAAAATTAAAGATAAATAAAATTTTAAAAAATAAATATTGCATTGATATAGTAAAATGACAACTAGTTTAAAATTTTTATTTCTTAAAACGATATGTATTTTAAAATTGAGGGAGTAGTATTTAAGTGGGGTTACAATTAGTGGATACTTTTTTAAGATTATATAATATTTATATTGTTCTTATTTTATTAAAAAGATATACTAACAATAATAAAGATCATAGAGATACAAATTGAGAGAGAATTTTTTTTTTCCATTGGTAATGAAGAATAATAAAGTAACATCGACTTGTATTGATACAATATAACACAATAGGACAACAACTCCATATAAAGATAAACAATATATCACTTTCATATAAAGATAAACACGATAGACTAGTTGTTCATGTCTCCTCTCCTATCGGTGGGAGTCTTGTACGTGTTTTCGGTTTAGTTTTTTGTTTTTGCTTTGATGTTCTTTGTTTCTATCCACGTATATTGGATTTTTTTTATTCGGGCTTTTTTCTAGTAATGCAAGTCACCTTTTAAAAAATAAAAATAAAAAATAAAAAAATTAATGTGATTAGTAGATAATAAACTCTTAACAGCAAGGCTAAAGAAAACTAATATGTGCAAATTGATTAACAAAGAGCAATTTTGATGTGATTAATACAGTGATTAAACATTTTATAAGGGTAAATGATAGTAATTTGCAGTTTAGTTGATGCAACATTTAGTTTTTATCATTTATTTATTTTTTATTCGTTTAATAAATATAAACAAATTTTGTTACTGTTATTCCCAAGTGAAACCTTCTGGTTAACGGTGAC
Source organism: Dioscorea cayenensis subsp. rotundata (assembly GCF_009730915.1). Lineage (NCBI taxonomy): Eukaryota > Viridiplantae > Streptophyta > Magnoliopsida > Dioscoreales > Dioscoreaceae > Dioscorea > Dioscorea cayenensis. The sequence continues at coordinate 367,938 of NC_052487.1, forward strand.
AAAAATTTTAAAAGCTCATATGAGCAAATCGGATGCGGATCCTTTCTTTCTAAATCATAATGTTGGGATCCACTAAAAAAAATTCTCAGTATACGGATCCTTAAATATATACATTAGCTTGATGGTTTTATTATTTCAAATGAATGATTTATTATTACAAAATGGATCCTTAAATATATACTACCCGTTTTCATATCGGATCTTCATTTGTGACTGGATCCGCTTGTCATGTTATGGTAGTAGACCAACGGTCTCATTTACAAACCAACCTCCATTTAAATATAATATCTTCAAGATGCTGATAATATATACTCATTGTGACAAGATCTTTGTTATTATCACAACAAATTCATTTGATGCGCATAAAATCCACTTATATTTACAAAATCTTCTAACTTTGGCATTATAATGGCACATGAATCGATTCACATCAATCTTCTACTCATTATAATTTTTTATTTATTTATAAAATTAATAAATAATAAAACAAAATACAAACAAAAGTAAAAAAATACACCAGTTATAATATATTGACTTTTCTCGTGAGAATAAACTCTTGCCATGCAATTCTGGAGGAAAAAATAAGAGGTATATCTCATATAAAACTTCGACAGGGACCCTCTCAATTATCCTTTTACATGTTATAAATTAGTTTTTTTCATCATCACAATATTTCAACGTTTAAATTTTTTCAGTGAAAAATTCAAAAATTCAAAATAAATAAATAAATAAATAAATAAAAAAAATATATATATATATATTGACTGGAGAGTGGACAACGTTATGTTCCCAAATTTCGCCTTCGCTCACTTCCCGCTCTTCTTCCTTCTCTCTCTCGCTCCCACTGCTCCTCGAAACCCTAATCGCTCACATCATCGATGGTCGTCTGAGCTTGATTTGAGATCTATGGCCAGCTCCAGAGATGTTCAAGATGTCATCTCCAAGCTTTCTTCTGACAAAGCGAAGACCCGAGACGTATGCTTCTCTGAAACCCTAAATCTATCTCTCTATTCTCTTTGATTTGTTTGTTGTTTTCTAATTCTTTTTGATGTCTTTATCTGTTCTTGTGTTGATGGTTTCCAGGAGGGTGTGAGGCTTCTGAGTAGCTGGTTGGAAGGCGAGAGATTGATTGGATTTTGCAAGCTTCTTGGTCGAAACACTGCTAAGATCAAGGCTGATGAGATGCCTCATGGTTATCTCGATTTCTTAATTTTTTTTTTTCTGTTTTTGTATTGAATAAAATTGGATTGAAATAATATTGGACCATTTTGTTGTTTTCTCAGCTGAAACTTGGCCTTTTCTACTCACACTGCTCATGAAATGTATAAAGCTGGAGATATCTTCGAGCAAGAAAAAGCAACCGAAGTTGCTATATGCCAAGACTCTTAGAATTGCAATTCAATGTGCAGAAGATCCAAAGCTCTCAGGTTAAAGTGTTTTTGAATCGCCATTGGCTTTAGTGCATGTTTTCCTTTTTTTTTATTTTATTTACTGTTGGTAGTTTTTTTTTTCTGCCCCTACGGTGAATTAGATATGATTATATTTAAATTTAAATCTACTATGAGGACATTATTATTGTTTTCAGGAAGGAGGGTTAGTTAATCTATTATTTTCTCTAACTGAACTTGGCATGTTTGTTTATCATCTAGGATTCTAAATGATGTATATATATGTTATTCTGCCTTATCATTTTGGCTTATTGAGCTCTGTAGATACAGTCCTTATTGTTAGTGGCATGTTCCATGATGATTTTGAGCTTAGCCATTTGATTTGATTTGTTTTTATTCAACCTCAATTGGAACAATGGCCTAAGATGTCCATGACTTTGTAGGCAAAAGGCTATCTATTTTCCATGTTGCTAAAGTGCTGTTCAGTCACATATTGGAAGTATTAAAAGATGCTCCTATTTTCCAAATGGAGTATAATATCATTCTTCGTCACCTCCTGGCTGTCAATGAGTACCGATATCAGATGAGGAAGCGAGTTTACTGTAGTGAGCATCTTTTAGATGTGTTTTGGTGGATCGCTTCTAAATTAATAGTGTATGCGCTTTCCAATGTAATGCCTATTTGTGTTTTGATTGCCAGGTCTAGTTAATCTTTATATGAATAAAGTGGTCTCATCCATTGGAGTGAAATTAACTGCTCAATCTGGGTCCAAAGAGGAAAGTTTCCGTTGTGTCCTGATGCTTCATGTTCTCTTGGAAAATCCTCCTGGAGATTTTCCAGACAACATCAGGGAGGATCTTATTGATGGTTTTATTGGAATTTTTGCCCATGTAAGGTATGGTTTTATTGGTATGTAAGAAATTCACTTGTCTCACATATAAGCAATCATTTCTATGTTTGTTTCTCTCTCACTCTCTCACGCTCTCTCTCTTACTCTCTCTCTCTCTCTCTCTCTATATATATATATATATATAAATGTATATATATATATTTGATTTTTGAGGTTTTAGGTCTCTATTGTTGGTGACAATACTTCTATTGGATTCTAATCTTCTTGAATACATATTCAGGGATGAAGGAAAGATTTCACGTAAACTCATGGATTGTGTTAATACATACTTGTTGAAAGATGGGCCAAATCTCGGATGTAGAGCTAAAGATATTCATGCTGCTTTACAAGGGTTTTTGTTCTCTTTCTGGTTGACCACTCATGATCGAGGACTAAAGGTGCTGAGCTATTTTTCTTTTTAACATAGTTTCTTTGTCAATATCCTGTACCAACAACCCAAGTATAGCTTTGTATTTGATCTGTGGAAATTCTTCTATTGTAGAATTCATTCATTCTTTATGCAAGGATTCAGCTAAAGCTTGGGAGAAGTATTTTAGATGAAACTGAACTAATTGGGCAACTTCTTGATGTTATCTCCAAAGAGCTGGACCATAGCTCTAGTATTAGTAGTGGTGCAATTCCTCGGTGAGCATATTTCCTTCCAATTGATTCTGTCGCAAAATTAATCATGGTGTCTGTTTGTGCTAATGATTTGTTGTCCAGGACTGATATATCAAAGGATGAAAAGATTGGGAATTTGGGAAGCCAACAAGGTTTAATTGAGCTTGCGGCCACAGTTTTTTATCAGGTCTTGTATCTAATACTTCACACATTCGTCCTTCCAAGTCTGCATTTTATTTCTTTAGTGAATTGTTGTTATAGAAAATTTATTTTCATCTAGGCTTGCATGGGTTTCACAAGGATTTCTTGCCAAGGGAAGCGATTGAAGATGGAGGATGTTGCGACTCGTCTAAAGGATGGGCTCATGAAAGGTTCAGGGGTTTGGTGAGAATTCATACTGGTTATTTTTTATCCTCTTTGGTGGCATAATTTAACTTTCTTTGTTCCTCTTAAATTCTTGTTGACTAAGTATCTCTATTGGTTAAACCAATGCTTGCCACCATTTTTTTTTTTTTTTAAATTTTAATTTTGAGTCTTCACCCATTATTTGCCCTGGTACAACAATCACTTTGAACCTTTTCCTGGTTAGAAGCTCTTTCTTGCTTTGTTATCTGTCTAATGTGGCTAATCTGAATATCTGTTTTCTTGCTCAACAGCCATCTATTTCATGCTTAAAACTAAAGGTGGTTCCTAAATCTGTGCATATTCACAGTATATACTTCTTAAGTTTTGAATTTTACTACACATGGGAATTTATATATAAATCCTCAAGTATGTAGTTGTCAAGAATATGATCTTTCTTAACTTATTTTGCTTAATTAGATAGCTTTAAACCTGCCATCTGTTGTGGACCTTTCCTATGTTGCTTTGCTGATTTTCTCACTTAAATGATTCTTTTTAAGGCATGAGTTTTTTATGCTTTATTACAATGATAACATTGGCAATGATAATTATTGTACAGGTCCCTATAATTGTGTATTTTCTGCCTTTTTAGTCATTCTAATATTTTTAGGTACAATTAAGTCCTCATATTTGTCGAATTGGGTCGTTCTAGTCCACAACAATATTTTTAGGTACAATTAAGTCCTTGCAATTTATACTTCCCATCTACACAGCAGACTAAAATGATCTAATTCGACTAAATATAAGAACTTAATTGTACCTAAAAATATTGCAAGGACTAAAAAGCAAAAAGTACATAATTACATGGACTTGTACAGTAATTAAAATATTATTATAATACATTTATTTATTTGAATCATGATTGAAATTTGATACAATGTCTTCACACTTCAATGACTTCATGTTTTTTTCTTGTCTAGGCTTTGTGCAACACTGACTTCATTATTTTTTCCTGGGTTTGAAATTTGTTCAAGGGCTGTATGGCCCAAATTTAACACTATCTTCTATTTTAGGATGTTTCATGGGAAATGGTCTTTGCTGGAGACAATGCTTTTATTCCTTGTAGTATGAATTCTGTGTGTTGTTTTGCCACATCAGGTTTTTCTTCTAGTGGATGTGGATGAAGTGACTTTGAGTGCTTTACTGTCTGAATTCTAGTTAGTTCCAACATTACTTGGGAGTTAAAATATTTTCCCTTGTGGTTTATCCAAAAAGTTTTTCTTTCAAAAGATCAACGTACTACCAAATATATTGTTATAAAATGTGAACGTAGTGTCTAATATGAAACACTGAATGTTGTTATCTTGTACAGGTTTTACAACTAATGCATCTTTTTCTTTGTATTTTGATTCATTCCTAGTTTTCTGTGATTGAATTCTTCATTTAGCCTAACTTCTAAATATCATCAAAACTTTATTGGTTGCATTGACTTGGAAAATATACATGATAGTATGACATTAAATTTTTCCATTTGAAATATTTTGTATATCCGATATGGTTGTTAATGTGTGCATTTGTTTTCATCCCTGTGCTACAGGACTGCTGCATTTTACTTTCTTATTCACAGCTATGGCTTACGTCTGGACAAATCTTTACTAATTGACTGGTTTCAAGGTGCATGTGAAGTTCTGCAAAGGTAGTTTGCTATGTAATCAGATTTTAGTTGTCCTTAGTTTGTGATGCTTTTTAGCCCTTGGTTTTTGAATTGTGCATTTGCTGCTGGGTCATTTATTCGAAATAATAATTTACACAGGTAAATATGACATTTATAGTTATTCTTTGTTTTTTTTTGGATTCGTGAACTAAACTGCATAGCTGGCTTGATATGCTTGAATTGAATTTCTGGTGAATTTTCTCAAAGCAATTAGAAACACAGTTAATCTTATTTGATTGTTTAAGAGTGGCCTTTTTATGGCAAGGTGAAAGGCTTGGCGTGATTTTGCATCCAAAAGATGATAAGTGATCTTGGTGGTTTGTTCATATTTATGTTGAGTTACTTGAAACCCAGGCTCCTATCTTGCTAATACTTTGTGTTCACTGGCCTGATAGATGCTTTGAGTCCAAGTACTTCCTGGTTGCACGCATGTGTATGTTGGTATACTCGTGCCATGTTATTGTTGTATTTATATTATATTTCTGCCTTATGTTGGTCATTATGGATTTTCTGTATGGATAATTGTGATTATGTAATTCCTAAAAATTGTTCAATTTTCCTTATTTTTTGTTTCTGTGTGTGTACAGGATTTTGAATGATTCAAAGACCATGTATTCTCATGATAACATTTTGTGGCTCTTGTGGTATAGCTTCTCACCTTCTTAGTGATTATAAGTTGCTCATTGTTACGTTGATCCATGTTCAGTTCTTCTTAGTAAATGGATTTCATATTTATAGATTTTGTGTGATGTTTAATTGACTTCCTCTATTCCATATGCATGTTTCATTGCATCACATGGATTTTAAATTTGAACTATTCATTGGCACAACATCTCAGTTCACAATCCAATTGACATTTCTTGAATCCATTTGCAAAGGACTTTTCAGGAGCTTTTATTTGTGCTTTGTCCCAGTTCAGATGAGCAGCTTCCACAACATCTGTGTTATACTTCTGGCGAGGTATCAGCACTGAATGTTTTAATTCCTATATTTACCTTTTTTCCATGTAACTTATCTAGGAGTATTGAGGTTTTGACAATTGCTTATGCAATATAATTAAATTGAACAATTCTAATTGGTTGATCTCAATGTGTGAGAAAAAATTTTCAAGGACATGGAAAATTAGAAGGCTGTGGCAATGTGAGAGATATTTAGGCTTAGTTTCTGATAGAGAAGACGATTTGCAGAATGTTTTAAGAGAAGGCTGTTACTGTATTATATTTAACTTCCATTATTGTGCTGGACCCTTACTAGATCAAATTATTGGTGAGTATGACTAGACTGCTCGATTTTTCTGTTTTTTTTTTTTTTTATTGTCTATCTTGATGATAATACATTTAGCTTTAGACTTCATTGTCATGGTGATGACAATGTTCAGTTGATTTTCTTTAAGGAATAAGCTTTTGAAATTTAACTGCCCTGTTAGCCCATTTGGTTGGTATCCCATGTCCCATGTATGGCCTGGTAACATTTTCAACTGTAGTTCAATACCTAGCCTTTTCGAGTTTTGTCTCCATCTTTCTACTTGGTTGTTTGATAATCACTTCCAATTAAGTATAGGATAAGTTGTCATTATTTCTTGCTTTTTGATGGATTTAAGGGTTCATTTGGTATTAGTTAAGGTTAAATCTATGGACCATGGATTAGGTTGCCACATTAAATTCACATGGATCTTCATAGGCATTTGCATTTCTTGTGGATTCTAGTTATTTGTTTCGGTCCCATTCACCCTTGCATTGATCACTCATCTAATGCTAATCATGGATCTTTTGTCTGTTGCAAACCTTATTTGCAGGTATATCACTTATTTCCTACTTATTTTTTTTTTATTGCTTCTTGGCAGACTGCTAAGATTCGAAATGCTTGGCATGTCATATGGAGCTGTCTAATGCATGGATTACCGATGTTTAGCAAGGTTGCATCAGTAGTGAGTCTTCTTGTCTCTCTTAACTTGATTAATGAACTTCTTCGCCCTTTTTTTTTTTAAATTTTTTATAAGATAGTAGTTTTCATAAGATCTTCCACAAGCATTTTCATCTTTTGCAATAATTTGCACTTCACCTGTACTGTTATCCAGTTCAAATTCCCTTGTTTGTCCTAGGAAGCATCTTTCTAACAATTTGAAATTCATCCTTATTGCTTATTTGAAAGTTACTATACTATCATGGTGACTTGTTGTACTTATCCTTTTTCTGACATGCTGTGTTTTTATGCATCCGCAGGCTGATGCTGCTTTAACACTACTTGGCAATATGACTTTAACAGTAATTTCCTCTCACTAATATTTTTCACCTCTCATCACTTTTCTAGATCTGTTTCTGTTCGTATTCTCAATAAGTGCTTTTCCTTCCTATTAGGTCATCTTATTAACACTTGTATTGTCCATTAATTATTCTGCTATTTTTTTCACATTGTCAATTCGTACTTTATGTTTTAGGAGCAAATAGGAGCAGCTGTTGTTCCTCAAGATGTGTGGAACCTGCGTATTTTTAATAATGTTCCGTCTCTGTAAGTATTTGCTTTTATATTGACATGCTCTCTCAAAGTTTGTGGTCTGAGTCTAACTGCTTCTGTTGTCAAGTGCCTATACAAAATGCAATGCATGATTGGATACCATGATGCATATTCTCTTAATATTGATGATTGTAAGCTTAACTTCTACTGGCAAATAATTTGAAATTGTCATTAGGCTATATTTTGAATATCACGCTCCATGGAATTGTTGCGTTTTCCTTTTCAAATTTCCATGTGTTTTATCTTGGCTACTTTTCTAACTATAGTGATGTCACATCTTGTCAATTATGCGGCATTGAGAATTGATATGTTGTCATTGCAATAAGTATGCAACTTTCCAATTAGACATTGTTAATTGTATCTTTGCTTTTGATGAATTTGCTCCAGGTCAGCCTTGTATTTTGTTGCTTGCTATTTCTCAAAAACAGGTGTCCAGGTATTTCTTTGGCTCTTTTCCTGAACAGGCATGCATAGTTTTTATTTCTGGAATTACATATCATGAGTTTGAATTTTTTCATGCTCTCTCTTTAATCATTTCTCACAAACAGAAGTGTTTATAAAGCATTTTCCACTTTCGAATTGATATTTTATTTTGATTTTTAGTTTTTGAATATGTTATAGTAATTGCTTTTTCCTTCAAAAATATCTTACAGGGTGATCTTCAAAATGTTATTTATCTTAGGAAAAGCTTATTGCAAGCCATATTGGATTTGGTCAACTTCAAGGTTTGCTCTCGATTGTGTTTGGATAATCTAATGTTATAAATGGAATATAGTTTTGCTCAATGATATAAGTCACAGCATAATTTTTTTTCTTATTTGTAACTAAAAACAAACATACGAAGGTGCAAATTTTTGATAAAAATGTTTATAATTCCTTCGGAGTTTGTGAATGTTCTTGAACGAATTGGAGTCCTGATGTTTCTTCACATGTAGTGTTGTCAGCACAGAATGCCTCATTCTGCTCTGCAAAGGGATGCTTCATTATTTATATTCGTTGATAAATACTTAGTTTACATTATCTCTAGTCAAAATTACTAGGTTTAAGTGCATGTTGGAACACAATCTAGTTCTTCTAGGCATATTAGTTCTTGAATGATCTTGCAAAGGAAAAAGAAGTATTGTTTGGTACGGATTCTGTGGTTGACTTTATTGACTTAGATGACTTTTGATTCTGCTCATTTTCCTGTTTACCCTTCATTGCTTTCTTTCTTGTTCTAGCTTTGCTTTAAAGACTATAAAGCTTTGTTTGTTGTAGGAACCTGCCAATCTTAATGAGCAATCTGTCTTGCTAAATCCCGGGCGCCATTTGTTTTCTCTGCAGCTGTTGTGCTCCATTTCGTTTCGAGATAAAGTAGGTGAGTAAGAGTGTTGTCAGGAGTGTAAATCTAAGCATTATCATTTCAAAACCTCTTGGTAGTCACTGCGAGTTTTCTTTCAGCTCTGCTATGCTGCGTTGGATAGGTAGTCACTGCTAGCACTCTACATGAAATCTTAGAGTGTTCGACAAAAGCTTTAGCAGAAATCAAAAATGAAACTACAATTCAGGTGCGTCTTTTAGTGCCCTGTCAAGTTTATTCTTCATTGTGCTCATAATGTCTGTTGGGGTTTTTTTTTAAGGTCCAAAGTGAGCATCACCATACTGTTCGTCTCCCAAGGCAGATTTCCACAAACCACTAGTGGTGAAAGTGGAGTGAATTCCTATCTTTGGGACTCATAGTTTCTGATGGATGTGAGAGGATGAGCTTTGTCACATCCCTGATGCACTCTATGTCTTTTTGTGCAATTTGCATAACTTATGGCTCTATTTTCAACCAGGTGTCGTTTTCATGTGTTGATAGTTTCACGTCTTTCTCAGCTCTTTTTTGTTTAAATCTTAGAACTTATAACTTCTAGTTGGGATATTCAGCAGATAGGCTTCCCATTTCTAATGCTTATAGACTAATTTTTTTATTTTATTATTGCATATATGGAATGTTTTATTTGCTGATTGTTTCACATTCTTCTCAGCTTTTATTTATTCAAATGTTTTGTTTGACTCCTACTACATGGGAGGTCTATGTGCATGATATCATGCGCTACAGTGCCTCCTTGCAGTGGCTGTTCTAGCTAGTCCTTGCATCAGTCGTGTTCTTAACCACTTGGTGCAAAGTGCATCTCCTATCCACTGGGAGTAGAAATGATAGCTATGATTATCACTTGGGCCAGTTGATTGCATTACAGTGGTATTGCTACTATTTCAAATCAATGCTTATGAGTTCCAGGTGCTTAGGGCTTGGCCTGTATGCTGCTTGTTCGTGGAATTCATGCTTGTTTGCGTGTTAGATCTTTTTCATTTTCTACTCCCTCCTTAAAAGGGTCTTCTAGCTTTGCTTGTAGCTATATGCTCAGCATGCTGTAAAGGCTTTTGTCTCCAGAAATTCACACACACTCAACCAAATTCCTGGCAGACTGTTCACAATACTAAGAGGAAGACCTATTGACCCACCATTATGAAGTATTGTAGTACTTGTTTGTCTTTCAGCCCAGACATAGATGCTAAAAGTCATTGCTGTCATATTACGTAGAAATCATGGCTAATTATGAGTTATAAGAAAAGGGCTAAACCAACTACGACTTGTTTTACATTTTATATTACACAGAGACTGCTTTTGAGTTAAAACTGGTGCTCATGTGTGATTGTATTGTTAGGACACAAGTCATTAATAACCAGCTTCTCCATGTCACTTCGGGTCGTGTTTTCAAAAATAATAGAAAATCCATCTGAGAAAGGAACTTTGAGAGAAGCTTCATCTTAACTTAAAGCGCTTATGCACTTGCTGGTAAATATTCTACCACCTTTCCTGGTTGAGCTGCAACATCAATTTATTGATTTATGGGTTTTTTTAATACACGACTGTAAGTGGATTGAGGCACTGATATTGGTTTTAATTTCCTTTGCTCCTCTTTTTGCTGATTACTTTGTATTCATTGCTTTTGCAGCATAAAAGGAGATAACAACTTGTTTATTAGTAAGGTGTCACAGTATATTATAAAGTTGCTGGATCATATGACATCGATCATAGAGAAGTATAATGAAATTCATTGTAATAGTTGCCTTGGTTTAAGCTCTATTTTAGATGCAGTTGGATTATCATTATCATCCCTTCAAGGCTTTCTGTCCGGTCCGCTTTTTCCATATTGTCGAGATACGAACCATAAACTACTTGGAGGATTTCTTCAAACAATTGAGAAGCTATTGCTGGCTCTAGCTAAACTGTTTCCAGACCTTTCTAGGATTGATATGACAGATTTATCTCTATGTACTTTGCCTTCACCTGAAAATCATAATCCTGTGGGTGAACCTAGTGCACAGATTATTGATATGGAGTTAGATGCGACTGATGATTCTAAAGATGCAGAAGCTTTGGCTGTTCGAAGCAGTGATACTTCAGTTATTTCTTTGTCTCCTCAACAGTTGAGGATAGAAATAGTAAAAGCTTGCTCATATTTTTTCCCTGTTTTACCTATCTTTACATGGGAAGTTTTGCTTGATCTCATGAGGAAGGAAAATGATGCAGAGGTCAGTTTATCTTCATCTTGTAATCTTTTGGTTGTGTTTCTTATTGAATTTCGATCTTGAGGTATGTGTGAGTAATGTTTTGTGATGATTTTGCCCATCAAGCAGGTTTTGCAACCTATTCTATTCAATCTTTGTAAACATTTTCCACAATCCACTGGAAGTCTTTCTAAGTTGGTACATTGCAATCTCTCTTATAAGTTTGTTAAATTCATAAGTTCATCTTCAGATATTGGAACATTAATTGTGAGGCAAGCTATTTGTCAAATCTCTATCTATAATCTGCTTTGATATCTTTATTTCTGTGTAGGTTAATGTAATAAACAAGATGATGGATACCAGTTCAAGTCTAAGCTGTCATTATGCAAGCATGCTATCCTCTTCATGTGCTTTGTTGGAATCGTTAGTTCTTTCCAGTTCTCATGACAAGAAATGCGGTGAGGAAGTGGTCAATAATGATGAGGTATGGTTTGTTTGCCTGTAGTTAAGTATTGCATTCCAAGTGTTCAGGACTCAGTGGTTGAATATATTGTCTTTGTTACGTTTGCTCTAATTAGTAATTATTAACACTGTATTTATGTGGAATAATTCATATCTAATACTAATATGCAAATGCATGGGTCTGTTTTGTTGTGCTAAAGTATTAGGTGTTGTTTCCCAAATGCTTTGAGAAACTCTGTGTGATTATTATGAGTTTCTTGAATAACTGTAAATCATGGCCTTAAACTATGTGGATGAAACCTATTTGTTAGAAGTATAAATTGAACTTTTTGGAACCATAATGGTTTCTCTAGGACTGAGTTCATTTAATTTTTTGCCCCATTGATAATGTTATATTATTTAATTTTTCATTCATTAATATTTTCAAGCAGTGAATGAGTTATTTAAGAAAGACAAAGTGGATAGACTGATTTTTTATTTGTTTTTTTGGTTTGCTTTATCATCTTCATGATTCATTATGTTAGAGGGAGTTCTTGTATTATGAGACCTAATTTTATGTGTGTTATGAGCAAACAATGCTCTTTGTTTATCCATATAACCATTTCTTGTTAGGGGGTACCTCATGGTCAACTGAAAATGTTTGTTGCTCCTTGAGCACGCCTTTTTTGTTTTCTTTTTATCAATTACTTTGATACGTAATGTCTTTGGAAAGGATGTTTATTTCCTCTTGAAAATTGTTGACATTTTCTATGAATATTTGTAAAATTGTGCTTTCTTTTTTATTGTTCTTCTTGGAATGTGTTTTTAGTCCTCT